>NC_053394.1:191104731-191194731 GCF_905171765.1 Bufo bufo | reverse complement strand
GTGGATTAAGGTGAGTTAAATTATTATTATTATTTTTTTAACCCCTCTAGCGCTATTTTAATATGCATTCTGTATTCAGAATGCTATTATTTTCCCTTATAACCATGTTATAAGGGAAAACAATAAATATCGGGTCTCCATCCCGATCGTCTCCTAGCAACCGTGCGTGAAAATCGCACCGCATCCACACTTGCTTGCGGATGCTTGCGATTTTCACCTAACCCCATTCATTTCTATGGGGCCTGTGTTACGTGAAAAACGCACAAAATAGAGCATGCTGCGATTTTCACGCAACGCACAAGCGATGCGTGAAAATCGCCGCTCATGTGAACAGCCCCATTAAATTGAATGGGTCGGGATTCAGTGCAGGTGCAATGCGTTCAACTCACGCATCGCATCCGCGCGGAATACTCGCCCGTGTGAAAGGGGCCTAATGCTTTGGGGGTGTTTTTCAGCCAATGGACCAGGGAACCTAATCACAGTAAACGGCACCATGAAAAATGTGAAATCCATGAGGATTCTCAACGACAACATCAGGCAGTCTGCAGAGAAACTTGGCCTTGGGCACCAGTGGACATTTCAGCATGACAATGACCCAAAACACACAGCAAGAAATGGTTAGCAGACAACAACATTAACGTTTTGGAGTGGCCCAGCCAGAGTCCAGACTTGAATCCAATTGAGAATCTGTGGAGGAAGCTAAAGATCAGGGTGATGGCAAGAAGACCCTCCAACCTGAAAGATTGGATCTCATTGCTAAAGATGAATGGGCAAAAATACCTGTGGAGACATGCAAAAAACTCGTCTTCAATTATAGGAAGCATTTGATTGCTGTAATAGCCAATAAAGGCTTCTCTATTGATTTATTTAGAAGGATATGAATAATTTTGGACTGGACACTTTTTGCTCAAATGTAAATAAAAGCTGAGAATTTTTTTTTTCCCCACAATAATGCCTCATCGTCTTATTATATTTTGACCTATGTCATTTCCTATCAAAAAATTACTTGCTGGTTGAATAAAAGTAACTTTAAGTCAAAATTTGCCGGGGGTATGAATAATTATGGGCAGCACTGTGTGTGTCTGTGTATGTGTGTGTGAATGGGCCGACTGATTCAAGCTGATAGAAGAGCAACGTTGACTGAAATAACCACTCGTTACAACCGAGGTATGCAGCAAAGCATATGTGAAGCCACAACACGCACAACCTTGAGGCGGATGGGCTACAACAGCAGAAGACCCCACCGGGTGCCACTCATCTCCACTACAAATAGGAAAAAGAGGCTACAATTTGCACGAGCTCACCAAAATTGGACTGTTGAAGACTGGAAAAATGGTTTCTTGAACATGACAATGAGTTCACTGTACTAAAATGGCCCCCACAGTCACCAGATCTCAACCCAATAGAGCATCTTTGGTATGTGGTGGAACGGGAGCTTCGTGCCCTGGATGTGCATCCCTCAAATCTCCATCAACTGCAAGATGCTATCCTATCAATATGGGCCAACATTTCTAAAGAATGCTATCAGCACCTTGTTGAATCAATGCCACGTAGAATTAAGGCAGTTCTGAAGGCAAAAGGTGGTCCAACACCGTATTAGTATGGTGTTCCTAATAATTCCTTAGGTGATGTGTGTGTGTGTGTGTGTGTGTGTATGTATGTATGTACATTTTTTTACATAAAGCATTATTTTAAAACCATGTTTCCATTTCTGAAAGCCATATTTTTTTGTTTTTCTGACAATTATCTTGTGTAGGGGCTCCATTTTTGCAGGAAGAGTTGACATTTATTGTTGCATTTTTTGGGTGCAAATGATTTTTTGATTGTTCAATATTCCACTTTTTGGGGGCAAGGGGACTCACCTGATGGGATAGGTCATGTGTTATTTTTATAGAGCAGGTCGTTCGGGATGCAGAGATACCTAATATGTCTATTTTTTTTATTTCTATTAAAGGGATTGTCTAATCTCAGACAATGGGGGCATATTGCTAGGCTATATGCCCCCATTCTCTTATAGGTGGGGGTCACACCGCTGGGCCAAGCACCTATTTTAAGAACGGAGCCCTGAAAGTGGTAAAGGGAGCGATGTGCATACGCAGCCGCCCTCCATTTATTTTCTATGTGGCCGCCACAAATAGCGGTGCGTTGGCTCGGCTATTTCCGTCGGGCCCATAGAAGTGAATAGGAGCGGTGGCTGGTCATGAGCAGTGCGCTCCCATTCACTTCTTTTTTATTTTTTTGGGCGTTTGTCTTATGTAGGAGCTTGTTTTTTGCAGAATGAGGTGACCGTTTGATCGGTACCTGTTCGGAGTATATACGATTTTTAGATTGCTTGGCATTAGACTTTGTTTTGGCACTGTTTTTTATTTTTTTATTTTTTTTTATGGCATGAGGGGATAGATTGTGTCATATTTTTATAGAGCAAGTCATTACAGACGCAGCGATATCTAATATGTCTTTTTCTCTTTTTTCCCTCACCCATGATCTCACCCATGCGACCAGGACCTCCCATCAAGGACAGGAAACCTGAGAAGATAAAAAGGTTCACACCCCCACCGGGTAGGAGGTACCTGAGGAGCTGTGGTTCTCACCTTCGGGGGCTGGGGAGGTCCTGGTCTACCCTACCGTAAAAGGACCTATCCCTGGCAGTGTCAGCCACCTTCGGGAGCCGGTGCCTGAGCCTGTTTCTTTCTCCTGCATCTCCCCTAGCCTCCTGGGGAGCCGCTTTGGCAGTGTTCAGGCGGCTCCCGGTCCGTTGCTGCGGGATGACCGGCGTCCCGCTTCCAAGATGGTGGCGCGTTTTCCTCAGCCTTCTGCGCATGCGCGCGGGGACGGCCTCTTCCAGCGCTTAGACGTCATATCCGGGCGCCTGCCAGAGGAGGTGTGGGCATTCTAAAGCGTGGATTAGGCGTTCTCTGGGGACCTATGGGTTTATAGGAGCCGAGGCGCGGTATATAAATCGGGAGCAGGAGAAGACAGCCAGACTTGGATGCAGACAGTGCTGTGCAGGATCTGGGTTTCCACCAGCATGTTGGAACCAGGTGATACAGGACAAACCGACCCCCTGGAACCCTTGAGGCCCGCAAGCCCAGTATTGGGGGAGCTTGACTCTGCTTTTTTGGTTGTGATTTCTGCTCTCTTAATTAATTTGGGTGTTGTTTTTGCTTTATTGTTATAGGCAGAAAAAACAGCAGGAAAACTGTCTAGAAAAACTAAACATAAAGAATGTGGAGAATGTAGAACAGTCTTAGCAGCCTCTTATGTTAAGCCACTATGTTAATAATGTATAGATAAGTTGGTTATGGAAGAGTCTCTCAGCTTATCTAGAAATATGAGAGCTTTGATACGCTCAGAAGTTAAAGCATCTATTGAATCACTTGGTCGGTGTCATCCAGGGTCTCCAGGCAAGTCTGCTTATATTAAGGACCCTGATTCAGATTTTTTCTGATGAAGAAGGGGATAGAGAATCCGGCCAGACCCTATCAGAGGATTCTTTCTCTTCAGAAGAGGACTGAGTGGGGAGGTCTTTTTTTTCCACCGGAAGATACAGAGCCTTTATTGAAAGCCGTTAAAGCCACCATGCAATTAGAGGACATAAAACAACATAAATCTATTGATGACCAAGTTTTCGAAGGTCTTGGCCCTAAAAATCATAGAGCTTTCCCCGTTCATAAAAATATGGAAGCCCTTCTCAAAAAGGAAAGGAAATTGTTCATTCCTAATTCAGTAAAGAGGAAATATCTATTTGAAGAATCTGTAGCAGGAATATGGGATAAAGCTCCCACCATAGATGCTCCAGTAGCAAAAATAGCTAAAAGATCGGCTCTACCTTTTGATGATTTGGACTGTTTAGCGGACCCTTTAGATAAGAAAGTAGAAGTCTATCTTAGACGTGCTTGGGAGTCTGCTTCAACTTGTCTTAGGCCGTCGATTGCCGCCTCTTGGGTCTCCAGGTCCTTAAGACTATGGTTAGATCAACTGGAGACTCATATTAGGGACAAAAAACGCAGAGAGGAATTATTAGCTTCCCTCCCTACCTTTTCCAAAGCTGCAGACTTCCTAGCAGACACTTCTGGATAGGATCCAGATACTGATGCGATCCATTTTTTCGCTAGAGCAGCTGCTATGTCTAATGCTGCTAGATGGGCTATTTGGCTCAAATCATGGAAGGGGGATCAGGGTTCCAAATCTAAACTCTGCTCTCTTCCATGTGAAGGATCTAGGGTGTTCTTTCTTTCTTTTGTATTGCTTTGGTATATTAATAAAGGTGTTGGGGGAAAAAAAAAAAAAAAAAAAAGGATCTAGGTTGTTTGGTTCTTCCCTTGATGACATCCTAGAGAAGGCCTCAGATAGGAAGAAGTGGTTTCCAGTTCCTCCAAAAATGTATGTTTTTTTTTTTTGTAAACCCCAAGCCAGTTTTAAAAGATAGTGACAGGAAAGATAAGGATAGATTTACTAAAAGATCTGTTTTTGTTTTTGTTTTTTATTCAAGCCCTAGGACAGTTGTCCAAAGGACAAACAACAATGAAGCCAGGTCTCGGGTGGGGGGAAGCCTGTCCCTTTTCCTCCCAGCCTGGAAAGCAGTCTCTCAGAACAAATGGGTCCTAGGTGTGATAGAAAATGGATTCTGGCTAGAATTCCTTTCTCACCCACAATTTTTTTTTGCTCAGCCTGTTCCAAAAACCCGGACAAGAGAAAAGCCTTGGAATTGGAAGTTTTCTCCATCTTAGACAAAGGGGTTGTCTGCCCGGTCCCCAAGGCAAGGGGTTCTACTCCCTGCTATTTTTGGTAAAATAAAAACTAATGGGACATTCAGAGTGATTTTGAATCTAAAGAAACTAAACAGATCCCTGATTTACAAAAAGTTTTGGATGGAGACCATAAAGTCAACTGTGGATCTCCTCTTCCAAGATTCCTGGATGGCGAGCTTGGATTTGTAGGATGCATATTATCATGTTCCTATTCATGCGTCCTCAAAGTATTTGAGAACAGTGGTCTGGGTCCGGGAAGAGTTACTGCATCTCCAATACAAAGCACTACTCTTTGGGGTCTTGCAGGCTCCCAGAGTCTTTACCAAAATAATAGCAGAAATAGCGGCCTTTCTCAGACTGTCCGGAATTACTCTAGTAACTTATCTAGGCGATTTTTATTATTATTTTTTTAATAATCTCCTGATCAAAAGAAAAACTAGAAAAAGATATAAGATTCTTTTGCTCCCTTTTAGAAAATCTAAGATGGAGGATTAACTGAAAAAAATAATGTCTGACTCCTTCGCAAGTTTGTACTTTTCTGGGGATTCAGCTGGATTCCCGTCTGCAAAGAAGTTTTCTTCCGCTTTCAAGAAAAGAATCAATCAGGGAAAACGTATGGTCAGTGTTCCTTTCCTACCAGTGTACTTTCAGGGAAGCGATGGCGGTACTCGGGCAGATGACAGCAGCAATCCCTGCAGTACCTTATGCACAGATTCATTCAAGAGAGCTGCAAGCAAACATCCTAAGATTATGGGACAGCTCCCCTTATTCCTTGGATCAGAGTTTCCATCTTTCCTCAAAAACAAGATTCTCCCTGCTGTGGTGGACGATTCAGTAGAACCTGTCTGCAGGGATGCCCTGGACATTTCTAAACTCAATCATAATTACTACAGACGCCAGCCCTTGGGGTTGGGGAAACCACTCCCAGAACAGGTGCTGGCAGGGGAGATGAGATTTGAACATGAGGAAGACATCCTCCAATTTCAAAGAATTAAAGGCAGTAGAAATGGCACTGAGGTTTGCAATGCAATACCAGCGGTAGAACACAGGAAGATTGTCTTCTATTCAGACAGCTCTACAACAGTGGCCTACATAAACAGTCAGGGAGGAACAAGAATCCCTTCCCTTCGACTCCTATGTCAGAATATCCTTTAGATAGCAGAGGAAAGAAGGCTTTTTCTGAAGGGGAAGGAGAACGTCATAGCGGACTTCATAAGTCGAGTTTCTCTAAATCAAGAACGTTGCCTAAACGAGGTCATTTTTTTTACAGATAGTCCAGAGGTACGGTCATCCTACGGTGGAACCTTTTGACTCAAGAGCCAACTGAAAGGTGGACGATAAACGGGCTAGCACAGGATTTGAGTCAGGAGCTAGGATATGCCTTCCCTCCTTTTTGCCTTATTCCCCAGGTGCTAAAGAAAATGGACAGAGAGAGGAGGCCTCTGTTATCTTAATAGCCCCAAGGTGGCCAAAGAGATCTTGGTACTCCAGTCTGCTAAAAATGTCAGTGGAAACACCGTGGACCCTTCCATTGAGGGGAGATCTGTTTTTTCAAAGCCCAATAGTTCATCCCAACCCGAAAATTCTCCATCTCTCAGTGTGGATTTTAAAAGGGGTGTCTGGTCGGGGAGAGAATTATCCGCTAAAGTAGTCTCCACTATGCTAAAGAGTAGGAATGTCATGCCCTGCTCAGGTTATGTGAGGTCTGCCAGGTTAGCAGCACGTGTGTAGCCTTTTGTTTTTGTTTTGGAGTGAGCTGTATCCGCCTCCCTTCAGGTGCACTGGGTGGGGTCATTGGTATCAGTTTATATTATGCCCACTCCCAGTGTCCTCTGCGGGTTATAGCTTCTGTCTTGCTGAGAGGAAGGAAGGAAGGATTTGCTGTTCCTGCTCACTAACAAGATAAGTTGATTTTGTGTTTCTAGTTATTGTCTGTCTGGGCTGTTAGAGAGACACCTGCCCCCTCCAGGTCCCGAGGGAGCAGGCTGCCTCTTTCCCCCTTTCACCATCTTAGGGATTTTAGGGTATCTTCAGCCCAGGCATGGGGACACGTTCATTCCCACCTTCAGGGTCTGAACGTGGGCACAGAAGTCTAGGGAGAGCTGGTAGGGATTTGTCAGGAGGTGACCTTTATCTCCAGCTTCTTGCCTAGACACTGGTTTGGTTGTTTTCTGTGTATCTTGTATCCTGTCCAGCGTGACATTATAACCCGCCAATACTTTGACTGCCATTTCTCAACTGTTTTGAGATGGAGTCAATTGATGCGCTAGTTGATCGCATGCAGGGATTATCCCTAGAGGTTGCTGATCTGCGTAATTCGATCACACAGTGTCAGAATGCTCTGGCATCAGGGTACTATAGGAGGAAGTCAAATTTATGGGGAGCCTAAAGTTGCTCTCCCTGATAGATTTGCAGGGGTGTGGATGACTTTATCCGCTTTAAAGAGTCATGCAAGCTGTATTTTCGGCTGTGTCCATCTTCGTCTGGTGATCAGAGTCAGAGGGTAGGGATAATCATATCCCTGCTTAAAGGGGACGCGCAATCCTGGGCCTCTTCTCTGCCGTCCGGTTCTCTGGCCCTCCGGTCGGTAGAAGAATTTTTTAAAGCCTTGGGATTAATATATGATGATCCAGATCGGGTCTCGATGGTGAAATCTAAATTGCGTAATTTATTACAAGGTGAACATACTGCAGAGACTTACTGCGTTTAGTTTAGGGGATGGGCTACTGAGTCAGAGTGGAATAACCCCGCGTTACGTAGTCAGTTTTGTCAGGGGTTATCTGAGAGATTAAAAGATGCCCTTGCTTTTCATGAGTACCCGGATACATTGGAGAATGCTATGTCTTTGGCAGTACGGTTAGATAGACGTATTAGAGAGAGGTGTAAGGTTCCCTCCGCGCAAGGAATTTCTTCTGTGAGTGGTTTCGTCTCACCTGCTCCCCAGGGTGATATGACATGTAACTCTGTGGTAGGGGAGGAACCCATGCAGCTGTGTCAGGTGTCTATCCGTTCTGGTAGTAGGAACTTTAGGAAGTTGCATAAACTATGTTATTACTGTGGGAAAAGTGGTCATTTTATTTTTGCTTGTCCTTTTGTTAAACCGCATGTTGATGAGAAAGAATCACAAAGAGGTTTACTTAAAGAAAAAAAAAAGACATCCCTGACTCTTGGTAGTGTGAATGAGGTGGTGGAGCAAGCAGGTATGCAAGCTCCCTGTAATACTCGTTTTCTCCTTCCAGCTATGGTGGCACTAGACTCAAGAAAATTTTTTGTTGAACTATTCGTTGACTGGGGTAAACCTTATTGATTTTCTTTTTCTTCAAAATCTGGGTCTAAGTACTTGCACTTTAGAAAGAGAGATCCCGGTTTTCGCAATTGATTCTTCCCCTCTTTCTCAAAGGAGTCTCACTCATATTGCTCATGGTATTCAGTTAAGGGTGGGTGATTCACATGTTGAGATCATGTCTTGCCCGCTCCTATAGTCTTAGGTTTACCGTGGTTGACAAAACATAACCCAATTATAGATTGGCAAGCAAGACAGATCATTGGTTGGAGTGAATTTTGTTCGGACAATTGTCTTGGCACATCTATCTCTGGTGTGTCTACTACGGCTTTACCTCAGTATCTCTCAGATTTTGCGGATGTCTTTTTGGAGGGTGGGGCTCAGGAATTGCCCCCTCATCGTGACTATGATTGTCCAGTTAATCTCATCCCAGGGGCCAAGTTGCCAAAGTCTCGGCTTTACAATCTTTCTCAACCTGAAAGAGAGGTCATGCGGAAGTATATTGCCGAGAGTTTGGCAAAAGGTCATATTAGGCCATCTAAGTCTCCGGTTGCAGTTGGTTTATTTTTTGTAAAGAAAAAGGATGGATCACTGAGACCTTGTTTGGATTTCCGGGCATTGAACCGTATTATGGTCCGTGATCCGTATCCCCTTCCTTTGATCTCCGATCTTTTTCATCAAATTGTTGGAGCCAAGGTGTTCTCTAAGTTGGATTTAAGAGGGGCCTGCAATCTCATCAGAATCAAGGAAGGGGATGAGTGGAAAACGGCCTTCAACATGCACGAGGGTCATTTCGAGAATCTGGTTATGCCTTTTGGGTTAACTAACGCTCCAGCGGTATTTCAGCGATTCGTCAATGACCTTATCCATCATTTTGTGGGGAGGTTCGTGGTAGTTTACTTGGATGACATTCTAATTTACTCTCCTGATCTGAAGACCCATCAGGATCATGTGAGACAGGTTTTGTCGATCCTTCGGGAGAATAAATTCTATGCCAAATTGGAGAAATGTGTGTTTTCTGTGCAGGAGCTTCCGTTTCTGGGATATCTGCTTTCTGACTCTGGTTTTCGTATGGACCCCAAAAAGGTCCGGGCGGTTCTGGAATGGGACCGACCGGAGAATCAGAAAGCTTTGATGCGGTTTTTGGGGTTTACTAATTATTATAGAAAATTTATCTTGAACTATTCTACCGTTGTAAAACCTCTGATATATGAATAAGAAGGGTGTCGATGTCTGTCTGGTCGGATGAGGCATTGCAGGCCTTTTCGTCTATTAAGGAATGTTTTGCGTCTGCTCCCATTCTGGTGCAGCCCGATGTGTCTCAGCCATTCGTGGTGGAGGTTGATGCATCAGAAGTGGGGGTTGGAGCAGTGCTGTCGCAGGGTTCATCTCCTGGCAAATGGGTTCCGTATGCTTTTTTTTTCCAAGAAGCTCTCGGACGCCGAGAGGAATTATGATGTAGGAGATAGGGAATTGCTGGCCATCAAATTGGCCTTTGAGGAATGGCGTCACTGGTTGGAGGGGGCGTCTCATCCCGTTACGGTATATACTGATCATAAGAATTTGGCTTAGCTGCAATCTGCCAAGCGTCTGAATCCTAGACAGGCTAGATGGTCACTGTTCTTCACCAGGTTCAATTTTGTGGTTACTTTTCGCCCGGGGGTTAAAAACGTCAAGGCAGATGCGTTGTCTCGTAGTTTTCTTGGGGGATGTGATTCAGAGGATCCTGCTCCGATTTTGGCTGATGGGGTGGTGGTCTCCGCTCTGTACCCCGAATTGGAGATGGAGGTGTTGGGAGCCCAGGAGGGAGCTCCTGGTTCTTTTACCCCAGGGAGGTTGTTTGTTCCTCATAGACTGCGATACAAGGTATTCAAGGAACATCACAATACTGTCCTTGCTGGACATCCTGGTGGTAAGTCCATCTTTGATCTGGTGTCCTGGAGGTTCTGGTGGCCCGGGTTACGTAAGAGTGTTAAGGATTACGTAGCAGCCTGTGAAACCTGTGCACGGTCAAAGGTTGCTCACACTCAACCTTCTGGTTCACTTCTTACTTTGTCTATTCCGTCTCGTCCTTGGACGCACTTGTCTATTTATTACGGATCTGCCGAGTCCCTCCAGGAAAACAGTAATTTTGGTGGTTGTTGACCGTTTTAGTAAAATGGCTCACTTTGTATCGTTAGCTAGTCTGCCCAATGCCAAGACTCTTGCTCAGATTTTTGTTGATAATATCGTGAAATTACATGGCATTCCCTCGGATGTGGTTTCTGATAGGGGCACGCAGTTTGTCTCCAGGTTTTGGAGGGCGTTCTGCTCTCTGCTTGGCATTCAACTTTCATTCTCTTTGGCTTTTCATCCACAGTCGAATGGGCAGACAGAGCGTACTAATCAGGAGACTAATCTGGAGACCTACTTGAGGTGCTTTGAATCAGGAGGACTGGTCCTCATTCTTATCCCTAGCAGAGTTTGCTTTGAATAACCGTAGGCAGGAGTCCACGGGTAAGTCACGGTTTTCATCCTCTGTTTGGTACCTTTTCTGGGACTAGTTCCTCTTGGATGCCAGATGAGGAGAGATTTTCTTCTGCCTTGTCTTCTATCTGGCGGAGGATCCAAGTGAATTTGGAGAAGATGGGTGAGAGGTATAAGCGAATGGCTGACAAGAGACGTATGACTGGTCCGGACCTGTGTGTGGGTGATCTGGTGTGGTTATCTACTAAAAATATTAAACTGAGAGTACCATCTTGGAAACTGGGTCCAAGATTTATTGGACCTTACAAAATATCTGCGGTGGTCAATCCAGTAGCGTTTTGTCTGGATCTTCCGCAGACTTGGAGGATCCATGATGTGTTCCACAGGTCTTTACTGAAGAAATATGTGAAACCGATGGAACCATTGCCTCCTCCCCCTGTTCTGGTTGATGGAAATTTAGAGTTTGAGATCTCCAGGGTTCTTGACTCAAGAGTTCTTCGGGGTTCCCTTCAGTACCTGGTACACTGGAGGGGATACGGCCCTGAGGAGAGGATGTGGGTTTTGGCTGTGGATGTTAGTGCCAGCCGACTGGTGAGGGCTTTTCACAGATCCCACCCGGATAAAGTTGGGCCGGGGTTTCCGGAGGTCACCCGGGAAGGGGGGTACTGTCATTCCTTCGTCTATTAAGGAATGTTTTGCGTCCGGAGGTGACCTTTATCCCCAGCTTCTTGCCCAGACACTGGTTTGGTTGTTTTCTGTGTATCTTGTATCCTGTCCAGCGTGACAAGGAAGGCTGTCACTACAAGAAAATATAATAAAATTTGGAAGATCTTTTCAGCCTTCTTAGGGTTTAACCCAGACCCCTTGAAACCTCCTGAAATTCCAAAGATTTTGGAGTTTTTACAAACAGGGCTAGATAGGAATCTTAAGGCATCTATGTTAAAAGTCCAAGTAGCTGCTTTAAGTTATTTCTTTGATGCTAAATTTGCAGACCATCCTTGGATTAAACGTTTCTTGTTGGCAGCATCAAGAATGCACCCTTTTATAAGACCTTTGTCTCCCCCCTGGGACTTAAATACTGTCCTTTCGGCACTATCGCAAAATCCGTTTGAACCATTAAACAGAATTTCCATTAAAATGCTTTCTTTCAAATTGGCCTTCCTCTTAGTAATAACATCTGCTAGACGGGTTTCAGAAATTCGGGCCTTCTCTGCCTTTCCTCCCTACACTACCATTTTAGAGGACAAGGTGATTATTAGACCACTTCCATTCTTTCAGCCTAAAGTGGTCTTAGATTTTCACAGAAGTCAGGATGTGATTCTACCCTCTTTTTGTCCAAATCCAAGCAATAGGTTGGAAGAGAAGTTTCATTGCCTCGATGTCAAAAGATGTTTACTTTTCTACCTAGAATCCACGTCATCATGGAGGATAAACGAGAATCTCCTTATTCAGTTTGTGAGTAAAGCAAGGGGGCACAAAGTCTCTACTAGTGTTATAGCTAGATAGGTAAAGAACGCTGTCAGGAATAAGGACAGCCTTATTCCTAGTTATAATAATGTTTGGTATGATTTATGGTTATGTGTTGTGGTGTAACATGTTCTGGTGTGATTCACATATTTGCCAGGCCAGCAGCCATTGATGAATCTGTTTAAGGCTGCATCTAGGCCGAGCTGTCTGCCTCATACCTGGGAAAACAGCAGCCTGCTCCCCGGGGGGTAGTTAGCACAGCGATGCTAACGAGGAAGGGCCCGTTTGCTGGTCACACTCGAGACAGGGGACAGCAGACTTTCCGGTGCCTTGTGTCAGCATGGGGGCTTCCTAACCAGAGCATGAACTATAATCCGTAATCCTTCATAACTTGTTCAGGAGGGATGTCCCCAAAATCTATCTTATTATCTCTGGTATGATGGGGGCATCGCATGGGCACCAGACATGGCATATCAACTCTCCTTCATCTTCTTAAAATAAGGATCTCCTCTTCCGAGCGTCCTGGACATGTAGCGTTTGATATGCTATTACTCGGAACGATGAGATATGAATTATGAAGAAGGGCTGGGGTCTGTATCTTCACCAGGGCAACTGGGAAACTTATATTTTTGATATTTTTCATACCTGTTCCCTAGTTGGCCAAGGGACTGAGCCAGAGGTGGGGGTGAGAATCCCCCTCAGGCCTGCCCCTGGAGGAAAGGCATAAAAATGCAATCCCTGAATATTTGGGTGTCACAAAGTGGGAGATCCAATCGAATTGGTTTGTGCACAATTACTCTGAATAAAATTTATTATATCACCACACTGGATAAGTCTGTGGTGGTATCTGATTACACCCAAATATATAACAGATTTGTTTTGTAAACTGGGATTTTTTTTAAAACATAGCATTTACTAGGTCATTTAAAATATTGGTTTTTGCAAGATGATGGACAACAACATATATCTCCAATATACCAGTTCAAATACATGAAAATAGGGTGGATCTTACCACATTTTTGCGGGATCCACAATCAATGGAGAAATTCCTGGTGTTAGATGATACCGGGAACCGGTGCGACCAGGGTGCTTGTGTTGGTATTGGCACTGTAAATAGCTCCTAGCAGGCCCTATTCTGCCTTTCCTGCCTCGTTAAGGGTTAGGGGCTACTGACAGCGCCTGCCTATCACACATGGAGCACCCGCCCCGACAGGGGCGACCCCACACCGAACCTTTCCCTCAGTATGGGTCTAGTGTTCTATACGGCCCTAATTACAAAGCCCTACATGCCATGTTTCTGTCTTGCTTTTGAGACATCATCAGGGGACTTCACACATGTATTCAAGGGCAACTAAAAATAAAATCACAAACATACACTAAATACAGGTCACATGTATTACTGAGTACCGCATATAAGATAATTTTCAACAGACTCAGGTTACTTACTAAAGATCAAGGTGGTTTTGGCCTCGTATCTTCACTCAGGATATTCAGTAGTTCTTATCCTTGCTGTACCATGGGAAGTGTCCCATGACAGCCGGTGTCTCACCACAAACAGCAATGATTTGGGTGAGCACTCAACAGTTGTTATCCACCTCTTTATATACCTCACCTCCCAGTGAGTGTACGCCCCCCCTGATTACCTGCCTCACCTGTCCGTATCCATTGCGGTGCATGTTGTTGCATATGGAACGCACGCCGCTCGCATGCGTTCCACCGAACCGGAAGCTGGAATCACGTGGGTCGGGCTGACCGGAAGTGAGGTAAAGACCTGCGTCTAAGCGTCGCTAGTTACATAGCAACCTCCAAACTCATGTCCGCACGGCTTGATCGCAAGCATATGATAACTTGCCTGCTTTTTTGTATATGCACAATCGCAAGCCGGATTTATTTGACAGGACCGCCGAGCTCTCGGCATCCCACTCAGCATAGCAGTCACCAAATGGGAGACATATGATATTTATCTTCCACCCAGGTGACGAATCAGTATTTCAACCGAATCAACCATTGTGGTGATATAATAAATTTTATTTTGAATTGAACATATATTGGATATGGCCGGATTTCTGAGCACGGGCTTCGACTCGGATAGCTGACTGACTGAGGCTAAGGAGGTTTTCTCTGACAGAGCATTCTGCCAGAAGAAATATATTCCATCGTAAGGAGCTTGAAAAAGTGTATAAAGAACAAATAGTTTCTTGGTGGGAGGTTCAAAGTTTAGAACATAACATTGTTCCGCGTGGTCTACGCATTAACCTTACTCCTGCAATTTGTTGCAGAAATACCTCCTTAATGAACAAATGGGAGTCTGAGGCCACTATTAGCTTATTAAGATTTATGAGATTACTAATAGAACAGGAATGACAGACGCTGGCAGGACTTGATATTAAACTACGAGATCAAATAGCGATCACACAGTCTTTCTCACAAGAGACGGATTTTGGGACAAAGGAGAAACAGCTTCAGACCTCCTTAGATAAATTTCAATACCATCTTAAGGAGCGTAAACATAGACTGTTTACACGGGACCTAGCTGATTTCAAGGAAAATAAAGTATATGTGCTAATAATGGAAAGGAGAAGGGTGACTGAGAGAGATACTGACATGTCATCAACAGAGACAGATTTGTCAGGATCAGAGAGAGAACAATATATAGGAAACCGTAAAAATCCAACTAAAGGTAGAGGACATGGTAAGAAAAATCACCGGGGGGATACTATAACAAGGGTGGACAGGGTTTTTTAGATCAGAGCTCGACATACCCCCTACGGAATCGAGCACCACAACAACCTCAGGGAACAGCAACAGTACAGGTCCGAAAATAATTAATCTGTCAGATCACAATCTCGCAAACATAGAAACTAAGGTCCTTGAGAAGGGTCTCTCCTTTGTCCCCACGTCCAAGTATAATCCGTTTAAGACTGTTGTTGATTTGCATCTTTTTACGCGTAAATTGCGTTGGTATAAGTACTTTTGCAACATTGAGAGGAAACAAAGCGCAGAGATGGGTGTCCCCAGAGAGATGGTACCTGATGTAAAATTGCTAGAAAGTCTGACAGGGAGTAATGAATCGATATTGGGTGAGGGACCCTTTACAACTCTTAAAACAAAGAGTAGGAGGGTACCCCCGGTAGGCGAGACGAACTGCGTAGATGTATTTCTCAAACTGGTCAGCACTGACCTAGAGACCACCCACCTGCATTTATCACCTCATAATTGTACTCAGGATGAACTGTGTGCATTGGACGATCTGTCCAAGAATTAAAAGCATTGTCATCAAGCCATCAGACAAAGGTGGCAACACAGTCATCCTGGGTACAAAGAATTATGAGGTGATGTGCGAGAATCTATTAGCCCCACGGGATTGTTATGAAATCCTACAAAGTGACCCGACTCTGACTTATCAAAAAGAGTTAAACAATATCTTGATTAAGGCAAAACTTGATAAACTAATCAGCCAGGAAGAAATGGATTTTCTGTACCCGGAATGCCCACAAATCGCCACATTTTATAGTTTCCCAAAAGTACACAAGGGCTATGACCCTTTAAAAGGGCGCCCGATTGTATCAGGCATTGATAGCCTGAACCAAAACCTAGGAGTGTACATTGATAAGATCTTGGCACCCTTCGTCCTTTCCTTATCATCTCATGTAAAAGATACTGGGGACCTACTCAGACAGATAGAGGGCATACATCTTGACAGGGGCTGCATATTGGGGAGTGTAGATGTGGAAGCCCTATACTCATCTATCCCACATAAATGGGGCCTGCATGCAGTATCCTACTTTCTGTCTTCCAGAGGGAAACACTTTAGGGCACATAACGTTTTTGTGTTGGAATTGTTGGAATTCTCATTGAAAAGGAATTATTTCCTGTTTAATGGGCGTTTCTTCCACCAGCTCAGGGGCACTGCGATGGGGAGCCCCTGTGCCCCATCGTATGCAAATCTGTTCCTTGGCTGGTGGGAAAACACCATAGTATTCAGGGATGAGTCCATAATGGAATTACAGTGTGTTCAAAAATGGGCGTGCTTTATAGATGACGTTTTCGTCATCTGGAAGGGGAGTAAGGAGACCTTCTCTGCCTGGGTTCAACAATTGAACCAAAACGAGATAGGCCTCCATTTTACATCAGAATGTGATTCATTTAAACTCCCCTTTCTGGATATCTGCGTCAGTATAAACGGGATGGGTTGCCTGGAGACATCTATTTATCGGAAACCGACCTCCACAAATTCACTCCTGAGATGGGAAAGCAGCCATCCATATCCCCTCAAGAAGGGAATACCGAGAGGGCAATACCTACGGTTAAGGAGGAATTGCTCCAGGCGTTCAGAGTTCATCAAACAAGCGGATGACCTAAAAACCCGCTTCTTAGACCGTGGATACCCAGGAGGTGTACTCACCCCAGCGTACCAGATGGCCCTGAATAAGGACAGAGGGTCCTTATTGGCCCCGAAAGTTGATACCCCCAGTACTAGTGGCCCTAGTGAAAATAGGGAGATCCGTCTTATTAGTACATACAATGGCTGTTCCTCTGCAATAAGAGATATTATATCCAAACATTGGCATGTGCTTCAGATGGACCCAGACATTTGTAAGGTCATAAAGGGGCACCCCAGCATCACGTACAGGCGTGGCAAAAGCATCCGTGATATGATGGTGCATAGCCACTACACACCAGTGCCCCACAAAAAAACATGGCTTGAGAGAGGCATTAGTGGTAACTTCAGATGCGGAGGATGTGTGGCGTGCCTCTTTATGACCAAGGCAAAGTCTTTTAGGAGTAACAACACTGGTAAAATGTATACAGTCAATGACATTATTAACTGTAAAAGCATGGGAGTGGTGTATAAAATCACATGTACATGTGGAAAGGAATATGTGGGGAAGACAGGTAGAGAATTGAGGAGAAGGATAGGAGAGCATGTGAGCGATATTAGAAATGGCAGAGATACGTCGGTGGCACGACATGTGAACACTGAACATGATGGTAGGCTGGATTGCCTTTCTTTTATGGGGATTGAAAAAATCAAGCCAGGAATAAGAAGGGACGACTTTGATAGAAGGATCCTTCAATGCGAAGCGAAATGGATCTTTTACCTTAAGACAGTCCACCCTTCTGGCCTAAACGAACAACAAAATTACTGCTGTTTTATATGAGTAATATTTACTCGCAGTAGTACTCCACCAATGAAAAATGGCCAAATCTCCCTTTCACTCACATTAGCTCATCCATAGTGATGAGCATGTGAGATGTGATGGATGATTTGGCCTGAATATTGATGAGTCACTTGGATAGAAGAGAAACATCACATCCCGTATTGAAGCATGTGAGAAGTGATGGTTGATTCGGTTAAAATACTGATTTGTCACCTGGGTGGAATATAAATATCATATGTCTCCCATTTGGTGACTGCTATGCTGAGTGGGATGCCGAGAGCTCGGCGGTCCTGTCAAATAAATCCGGCTTGCGATTGTGCATATACAAAAAAGCAGGCAAGTTATCATATGCTTGCGATCAGGCCGTGCGGACATGAGTTTGGAGGTTGCTATGTAACTAGCGACGCTTAGACGCAGGTCTTTACCTCACTTCCGGTCAGCCCGACCCACGTGATTCCAGCTCCCGGTTCAGTGGAACGCATGCGAGCGGCGTGCGTTCCATATGCAACAACATGCACCGCAATGGATACGGACAGGTGAGGCAGGTAATCAGGGGGGGCGTACACTCACTGGGAGGTGAGGTATATAAAGAGGTGGATAACAACTGTTGAGTGCTCACCCAAATCATGGCTGTTTGTGGTGAGACACCGGCTGTCATGGGACACTTCCCATGGTACAGCAAGGATAAGAACTACTGAATATCCTGAGTGAAGATACGTGGCCAAAACCACCTTGATCTTTAGTAAGTAACCTGAGTCTGTTGAAAATTATCTTATATGCGGTACTCAGTAATACATGTGACCTGTATTTAGTGTATGTTTGTGATTTTATTTTTAGTTGCCCTTGAATACATGTGTGAAGTCCCCTGATGTCTCAAAAGCAAGACAGAAACATGGCATGTAGGGCTTTGTAATTAGGGCCGTATAGAACACTAGACCCATACTGAGGGAAAGGTTCGGTGTGGGGTCGCCCCTGTCGGGGCGGGTGCTCCATGTGTGATAGGCAGGCGCTGTCAGTAGCCCCTAACCCTTAACGAGGCAGGAAAGGCAGAATAGGGCCTGTAGGAGCTATTTACAGTGCCAATACCAACACAAGCACCCTGGTCGCACCGGTTCCCGGTATCATCTAACACCAGGAATTTCTCCATTGATTGTGGATCCCGCAAAAATGTGGTAAGATCCACCCTATTTTCATGTATTTGAACTGGTATATTGGAGATATATGTTGTTGTCCATCACCTTGCAAAAACCAATATTTTAAATGACCTAGTAAATGCTATGTTTTAAAAAAATCCCAGTTTACAAAACAAATCTGCTGCACAATTACTCTGCCCAAATCTCCTGGGAGGAAAGGACTTTTACCACACAAATGTTAAAGAGGACCTTTCACTTGTAAAAACAATGTGAACTAAGTATGCTGACATATAGAGCGGCGCCCGGGGATCTCACTGCACTTACTATTATCCCCAGGCGCCGCTCCGTTCTCCCGTTATGCCCTCCGGTACCTTTGCTCTTTAAGTTATAGTAGGCGGTGTCTTCCCTTGTCCTGTGGGCGTCTCCTTCTCCTAGGCTGCAGCGCTGGCCAATCGCAGCGCACAGCTCACAGCCTGGGAGAAAAAAAACTCCCAGGCTGTGAGCTGTGCGCTGCGATTGGCCAGCGCTGCAGCCTAGGAGAAGGAGACGCCCACAGGACAAGGGAAGACACCGCCTACTATAACTTAAAGAGCAAAGGTACCGGAGGGCATAACGGGAGAACGGAGCGGCGCCCGGGGATAATAGTAAGTGCAGTGAGATCCCCGGGCGCCGCTCTATATGTCAGCATACTTAGTTCACATTGTTTTTACAAGTGAAAGGTCCTCTTTAAGTATTAGTACTTTCTTTGTTTTCTCCTTTTTTATTTTACAATTGTTTGCCATTTATGTATGTCTCTTGTTAATAATTTTTTGTAACCAAGTACTGTATATTTTTTTATACATTAAACCTAAAAGTTTGATGGTTTGTCTTGTAACCTTAAGAACCTGTTAGCTCCATGAAGAGTGTGTGTGCAGTTTGAGGCTGTATGTTGTTTTTCCGTGAGGCCTACTATCGTGTGTGTGTGTGTGTGTCTGCTTGCGAGTGGAACACTCAGGGGTGTCCTGTCGACCTTATAACTGGTGGGTGGTGGCAGCAACATTTTTGTGTTATTGCGTGGGTGTGCTGCAGGCTTCAGGTTGCGATTTATGCTCGAGTTACGGCCCAGTTCAGGGCGTAACAGCGTGTGGTAGCGTGAGGTGAATCGGCCTTAACGGCTTGGGCAACCCTTGTCACGTGACGCGGTGGGCTGGTCTGGTCACCAGTACGTGACAAATGCTTTTTCCCTGGCTTATTCCTCCCTTAGCCTGACTCCTCCTTCAGGATTCGGGACTCATTCCCCTAGAGCTGTGGCCACCTCTTGGGCCGAAAAGGCAGATGCTTCTCTGGCCCAGATATGCAGACCGGCTACCTGGAGCTCCCTCCATACTTTTTATTTATTTTAATTTTTTTAGACATTACAGAATGCATCTTGAATCAGATGCAGCTTTTGGGAAAAAGGTGCTTTAGGCTGTAGCCTAATTTCTTTAGCTTATAGTTTATTCTCGCATGGGTGCCGTCATGGGTAAGGGGAAAACAATAATTGCTCTTACCGTCAATTGTTTTTCTTGGAACCCAAGACGGCACCCCAAATTTTTTGCCCTCCCTTTAAAAACAAAACAAAAACAAATATATACAGTCCTGATCAAAAGTTTAAGACAACTTGAAAAATGGCAAAAAAATCATATTTAGCATTGCTGGATCTTAACAGTAGAGCTTTAACATGCAACAAGAAGAAATGGGAGTGAGACAAAACATTTTTTGAGCATTCAATTTAATGAAAACAACGAATAAACTGAAACAGGCTGTTTTTCAGCTGATCAAAAGTTTAGGACTACATGCCTTTAAAAGTCCAAATCTGTGCAAAGATGTGGATTCATTGTCATTTTCCCCTCACCCATGACGGCACCCAGTGCGACTCAGGACCTCCCATCAGGACAGGAAACCTGAGAAGATAAAAAGGACACACCTCCACCCAACACCAGTTCAGGTTTCCTGTCCTCCGGATGGGAGTTCCTGAGAAGCAGCAGTAGTACTGCACGACATACCTCAGAAGAAGAAGCACCAGCGCTGGGGGGGGTCTGTGGCTATGCCGTGGGAAGACCTATCCCTGGGGAGCGGTAGTTCTGTGGCCGTGCCGGAAGCCGCTCCCCACAAGTCTGCCTGCGCCCGCACTCGCTGCCGGTCCTGCGGGGAGCCGCTGTGGCCGTGTTCAGGCGGCTCCCCATGCCGGCTTGCCCAGTTTGAGAATGGCGCCCGCGCGTCTGAGCGCTTATGCGCATGCGCGGGGCCATCTTTCAGGGCTGGCCGATGACGGCGGGGGGGGGGGGGCGGGGCTTCTCCCTCGACGCGCAGGACCCGGAAGTGAGGGCCGAGGCGCGTCTTTTAAATCTATAAATGCGGCAACAGGTGCAGGCAGCCAGCGGAGGCACAGTGTGTTTGTGCTGAGGTAGGATCCAGCTAGCAAGCATGTCGGAGCCTACAGATGGACGCGCTGAACCCCTGGACCCCTTGAGGCCTGCAAGTCCGGTACTGGTCCTAAGGATGGGGAAGGAAAAATTCACATGGTGAGAACGTTCCTTTTTTTTTACTAATAAGGTGTTTCTGTCTTAGATCCCAAAGCCTCCAAAAAAGTCGTCTTCCAAGTCAAAACACAAAGAGTGTGCAGATTGTAAGACGACTCTATCTGCATCCTATCAGAAGCCTCTGTGTACGGCATGTATAGACAAACTGGTAGCGGAACAGTCCCAGACCCTTACAAGATCTATGAGGTCCTTAATCAAAGCATCCTTCAAGACATTCAGTAAAGGCCGTGCCAGATCCCCGGATAAAGCCACAGAATGTGATAGTATGGAAATGGACTCATCCGATAGTGAGGCCAGAGAATCCGGGCAGCTAGATTCCAGTAATTAGGCCCCTGCCTTCCTTCCTTCCCAAAGTTGTCTCAGATTTTCACAGGAGCCAGGACATTGTGTTGCCTTCCTTTTTTCCTAACCCCTCCAATATCAGGGAAAAAAGTTTGCATTCCTTGGACGTTAAAAGATGCTTGTTAGTTTACCTGGATGTTACGTCTTCATGGAGGAAAGACGAGAACCTTCTTGTCCAGTTTTTAGGGAAGAATAGGGGTAAAAAAGCATCCTGCAGGGTTATTGCCAGATGGGTGAAGAAGGCCATAACAAGGGCTTACATCTCCTTGGGTCTTTCCCCTCCTTCTGGGTTCGGGGCCCATTCTACTCGGGCAGTGTCTACTTCATGGGCTGAAAGAGCTGACGTGTCCTTAGCTCAGATTTGTAGGGCAGCTACATGGAGTTCCCCACATACCTTTCTCAGACATTATAGGTTGCAGCTCCATTCTGACGCCTCATTTGGGCAGAAGGTCCTGCAGGCTGTGGCCCCCCCCTAGACTCTACTTATAGTCTATCTCGCACTGGGTGCCGTCATGGGTGAGGGGAAAACAACATTACTTACCGGTAATCGTTTTTCTCGATACCCATGACGGCACCCGATAGTTCCCTCCCCATATATAGATACAGATACGGATACATTTATAAAAATATATAAAGTATCAGTCAGGTCTATATGAAGTAATATAGATTTAAAAAAAAAAAAAGAGAGAGGGTCTTTAATCCCTTATCACTTCTCTCCGGAGAACAATTTATTTCTTCCACTGGTGTTGGGTGGAGGTGTGTCCTTTTTATCTTCTCAGGTTTCCTGTCCTGATGGGAGGTCCTGAGTCGCACTGGGTGCCGTCATGGGTATCGAGAAAAACGATTACCGGTAAGTAATGTTGTTTTCTGTCAGGTAGTCACACGTTGTGATGGCAAAGGCAAAAAAACTCTCCCTTTTTGAACGTGGTCGGGTTGTTGAACTGCATAAGCAGGGTCTCTCACAGCTGAGTTGGGACGCAGTAAGACAGTCATTTGGAATTTCTTAAATGATCCTGAGGGTTATGGAACAAAAAAGTCAAGTGGAAGACCCAAAATATTTTCATCAGCACTGAGCCGGAGGATCCAATTGGCTGTCCGTCAAGACACTGGACGATCCTCGACCCAAATTAAGGCCCTTACTGGTGCTGACTGCAGCCCTATAACCATCAGACGGCATCTGAGACTGAAGGGCTTCAAAAACAAAAAACTTCTTCAAAGACCTCGTCTCCTTGAACGCCACAGAACTGCTCGTTTGGACTTTGCAAGAGAGCACCAAACATGCAAAGGTGGAAGAAAGTTTTATTCTCGGAGAAAAAATTTAAAAACCTTGCATGACAAGCAGATCCCACCTGAGATGTTTTCTACGCGCCACAGTGGAGGGGGCGCAATAATGGTCTGGGGTGCTTTTTCCTTCAGTGGAACAATGGAGCTTCAGGAAGTGCAGGGGCGTCAAACGGCCGCTGGCTATGTCCAGATGTTACAGAGCGCATTCCTCCTGACTGAGGGCCCTCGTCTGTGTGGTTATGACTGGGTTTTTCAACAGGACAACGCTACAGTACACAATACCCGCAGGACAAGGGACTTCTTCCAGGAGAATAACATCACTCTTTTGGCCCATCCTGCGTGTTCTCCTGATCTAAATCCAATTGAGAACCTTTGGGGATGGATGGCAAAGAAAGTTTACAAAAATGGACAACAGTTCCAGACAGTAGATGGCCTTCGTGCGGCCGTCTTCACCACTTGGAGAAATGTTCCCACTCACCTCATGGAAACGCTTGCATCAAGCATGCCGAAACAAATTTTTGAAGTGAAAAACAATAACGGCGGAGCTACTCATTACTGAGTTCATGTTTGGAAGTTGGATTTCTGTTTTGGGGGGCTTTTTTTTTTTTTTGGAAGTATGGTCATAAACTTGATCAGCTGAAAAACAGCCTGTTTCAGTTTACATTAAATTGAATGCTCGAAAAATGTTTTGTCTCACTCCCATTTCTTCTTGTTGCATGTTGAAGCTCTACTTGGAACCTTGTTAAGATCCAGCCATGCTACATATGATTTTTTTTTTTGCCATTTTTCAAGTGGTCTTAAACTTTTGATCAGGACTGTGTATGTATGTGTGTGTGTATGTATATATATATATATATATATATATATATATATATATATATATTACAGTACAGACCAAAAGTTTGGACCCACCTTGTCATTCAAAGAGTTTTCTTTATTTTCATGACTATGAAAATTGTAGATTCACACTGAAGGCATCAAAACTATGAATTAACACATGTGAAATTATATACATAACAAACAAGTGTGAAACAACTGAAAATATGTAATATTCTAGGTTCTTCAAAGTAGCCACCTTTTGCTTTGATTACTGCTTTGCACACTCTTGGCATTCTCTTGATGAGCTTCAAGAGGTAGTCCCCTGAAATGGTCTTCCAACAGTCTTGAAGGAGTTCCCAGAGATGCTTAGCACTTGTTGGCCCTTTTGCCTTCACTCTGCGGTCCAGCTCACCCCAAACCATCTCGATTGGGTTCAGGTCCGGTGACTGTGGAGGCCAGGTCATCTGGCGCAGCACCCCATCACTCTCCTTCATGGTCAAATAGCCCTTACTTTCAACGTTTTCCCAATTTTTCGGCTGACTGACTGAAATCCCACTTATTAAACCTGACAGGGCACACCTGTGAAGTGAAAACCATTTCAGGTGACTACCTCCATTTCAGGTGACTACCTCAATGCTGTCGAGCCACCATCTGAATTCCTCCCTGACCTCTTCCGATATCGGGATTGTTTTGATCGTAGGAAGGGTTCTGGTGGAGAAAGGAAGTCTTCAGCCGCTGCATCGCCCTGTAGTGGAGCGGTCCTGGGAATATGGCCTGGATGGAAGCGGATAGTAGTTCCACAATCCGAGCCAGAATACGAAGTGGGATGGAGTGGCAACGAATGACTCTGCGTAGCTCCTTTTTGATGGCCGTGATCTTTGACACTGGCAAACTTAACGTGCTGGTTCTGGAGTCTATCACGAAGCCCAAAAATTGCACCGTCTGACTTGGGAATAACTCTGACTTCAGGAAGTTCACCACGAAACCTAGAGATGTCAGGAAATCTACGGTAAAGCGTGTGTGTTGAGCCAGTCTGGATTTGTCGGAGCAAAACAGAAGCAGGTCGTCCAGGTAGATAATGCACCGAATTCCTTGTGTGCGTAGATGAGCGACCACTGGCTTCAGCAGCTTGGTGAAACACCACAGAGCTGAACTGAGGCCGAACGGCAGGCATGTGAACTGCCAGGGAAGGTCCTGCCACAGGAACCTGAGGAAACGACGGCAGGTCATGTGGACAGGCACTGACAGATATGCGTCCTTGAGGTCCAGTCTTGTGAACCAATCCCCGTCCTGGAGAAGGTCCCTCAGGAGGTGAATGCCCTCCATTTTGAAGTGCCTGTACAGAACGAAGGCGTTGAGCCTCCTTAAATTTATGACTGGCCTGAAATCCCCGGTCTTCTTCTTTACCAGGAAGATATTGCTGAAAAACCCCCCTTGGTCGTGAGCGGGTTCTATTGCTCCCTTCAAGCGGAGTTCCTGCAACTCGTACTCGATGAGCTGGCCGTCTTCCGTGGAGCAGCTCAAAGGACGCGGTGGGACTGTCTGTTCCGGGAGGTCCACCAAGTCTATGACGTAGCCGTGCACCGTTTGAAGGATCCAAGCGTCTGTCGAGATAGCCGCCCAGTTCTGAAAATAAAGAGAAATACGACCTGCAGTACCATTGGTAAGGGGCACCTGAGACAAAAGACTTACCTGTGAGGTTGAAACGTGCTCTGCCACGGGAACGCGATCCACGACCTCTGTCGGCCCCTCTGGTGAAGGAGAAAAGCTGTCTGTAGCCCACCTCTGGGTAGAACGGTTGAGGCCTCTGTGACCGGGGGCCAGAAGGCCAGAAGCGGCTGACTGCACGGCCCCTGTAGCGGCCAGCCCTGCCAAAAACACCTCTCTGGGGGTTGCCTCTGAAGACCCGTTTCATAGAGGTCTGTGCTTTGTTGAGTGACGTGAAAACATTCACATGCCTGTTGAGTTCCTTCAAAAAGGCGTCACCGAAGAGCTTGCCCTGTGCCAGTGGCCCTAGTTCCTTGGTGCCCAATTCCACCAACTTTCCGTCCAAGCGGAGCAATGCTGCTTTCCTCCTCTCAGCGGAGAGGGATACATTGGCGTTGCCCACAAAACAGAAGCATCGTTGTGCCCATTCTCGAATATCGTGCGCCCATTCACGAACCATATTGGCATCGAACTGGTCAGCTCGTGCGAGGGCGTCATCCGCCAGGAATAAGATGCGGGAAAGTGGGCCGATGGCGTCCAGCAATTTGTCTTGTGCGCCATGGAATGCCTTCTCCGCCCCTTTACGGGGGTCACGGCCTCCTCTAGACATAAAGGTGGTCATGACCTGATCAAATTCCGGTGTCTGAGCCACCTGGTCGGGTAGCGAAAAACGAGGACACTCAGAACGTAAACGGTTACGTACCGTCTTGTCCATGGGCTTGCGTAGCCACAGATGCATGAACTTCGCTAAGTGATCAGGAGGTGTCCAGTCCCCTGAACGCGGATGGCGAATGTTTCTTGGGTCGAAGAGACGTTGGCCCGAGGGGTCCAAAATGACTTCCTCCTCGTCCAGAGTTAGTGCTGGATCGTCCGGAAGATGCTTGTTGTCGGGAAAGGTGCCCTGCCGAAATCCAGTTTGTGACCCCTCATCCGATCCCCAAAAGTCTTCAGGCGAATCGGAGTCCGCGGCTTGCCACGAATCCACAACATTCATAGAGGGTGAAAGCCTATCCTCCTCATCCGAGGAGTAATGGTGTCTTGGAGGGGGGGGCGGAGTGAGCAGGTTTGCTAAGTTTGGGGGCCTTGCCCCTGTCCGAGTTGGCAGTCCCCTTATCCCCTTTCCAGTGTCGTTTAGGTGGTCGAACTTCGGCACAACCTTGAGATTCAGAAATCTCGGAATCGTAGTCCTGGGCTTGGGTTACCGTGGGGTTCTTCCGCTGATCGGCAGAGGTAGTCATAACCCTGGCGAGAGCCTTTTCCATTGAGGCCGCCACAGCCTCCTTTATCATGGCCTGAAAATTTGCCGCGCTCTGATCCATGGTAGCAAAGCTACGTTAATAGAGCGCACGGCACAGGGCAGGGAGGGTTAGGGGTAGTCTGTATAGAACTGGTACCCGCAGTACCTATAACCCCAGCAGGGTAATTGGGTTTTCCTCTCTGGGCTACACCCAGGTAATAGTGGATGTATGAATAACACTACGGTAGCAGCAGAAAATCAGGGCCTCACCCTGAAGCACGGGGTAGTCAGCCCTCTAGTGCTTAATACAGACTCCGGTAACTGACCTGGAGAACCCCGCCTAGATCGCACTTAGATAGGCCTGAGCAACGGTAGAAATAACCGGGTACTAGTAGGAGCCGCGCGTCGAGCGAACGGAGTAGAGCGGTATCCAAGATGGCGGCCTCAGATCTCGCGATGCGAGAAACAAGATGGCCACCGTAGATGACGGGCGGAGAAAAACCCTGCTAGCGCCGGGAGAGGAGAGACAAGGTAGGACCGCTGGAGAATGCTCCAGCCTGGTGAACGCGGTGAGCGTTACCCCAGGGGAGAGAGGGATGAGGAATCCGCCGATGGTATAGGCGGCGGACCGACTGGGAAAATACGCTGACGCGCGTTATGGCGGGATAGGGAATAAAGCCTGCCGCCCCAACATAATACCACACAGGGAACAAACCCTACTATGAACAGAAAAAAACCCTCTCATAACATAAAAGTTAATGCCATGCTAAGACAAGCAATAAATGGAAGAGCTGAAACTCTGACCTGTCTGCCTGATGGAGCAGTAAAGAAAGAGGAGTAGGAGTTACACCGCTGGGCATTATATACCTCCTATTGCATTTTGATTGGTCATCGTTTTTTCTTTTCTTTACTGCTATGTGGAGTTAGTAAAGGGAGTTTAATGCAAAATAGGAAGCCTCCTGTCATGTGGTAAAATTCATAGTTTTGATGCCTTCAGTGTGAATCTACAATTTTCATAGTCATGAAAATAAAGAAAACTCTTTGAATGAGAAGGTGTGTCCAAACTTTTGGTCTGTACTGTATATGTGTGTGTGTGTATGTATGTGTGTATATACACTCACCTAAAGAATTATTAGGAACACCATACTAATACGGTGTTGGACCCCCTTTTGCCTTCAGAACTGCCTTAATTCTATGTGGCATTGATTCAACAAGGTGCTGATAGCATTATTTAGACATGTTGGCCCATATTGATAGGATAGCATCTTGCAGTTGATGGAGATTTGAGGGATGCACATCCAGGGCACGAAGCTCCCGTTCCACCACATCCCAAAGATGCTCTATTGGGTTGAGATCTGGTGACTGTGGGGGCCATTTTAGTACAGTGAACTCATTGTCATGTTCAAGAAACCAATTTGAAATGATTCGAGCTTTGTGACATGGTGCATTATCCTGCTGGAAGTAGCCATCAGAGGATGGATACATGTTCTCATTCTGTTTACGCCAAATTCGGACTCTACCATTTGAATTTCTCTACAGAAATCGAGACTCGTCAGACCAGGCAACATTTTTCCAGTCTTCAACAATCCAATTTTGGTGAGCTTGTGCAAATTGTAGCCTCTTTTTCCTATTGGTAGTGGAGATGAGTGGTACCCGGTGGGGTCTTCTGCTGTTGTAGCCCATCCGCCTCAAGGTTGTGCGTGTTGTGGCTTCACAAATGCTTTGCTGCATACCTCGGTTGTAACTAGTGGTTATTTCAGTCAACGTTGCTCTTCTATCAGCTTGAATCAGTCGGCCCATTATCCTCTGACCTCTAGCATCCACAAGTCATTTTTGCCCACAGGACTGCCGCATACTGGATGTTTTTTCCCTTTTCACACCATTCTTTGTAAACCTTAGAAATGGTTGTGCGTGAAAATCCCAGTAACTGAGCAGATTGTGAAATACTCAGACCGGCCCGTCTGGCACCAACAACCATGCCACGCTCAAAATTGCTTAAATCACCTTTCTTTCCCATTCTGACATTCAGTTTGGAGTTCAGCAGATTGTCTTGACCAGGACCACATCCCTAAATGCATTGAAGAAACTGCCATGTGATTGGTTGACTAGATAATTGCATTAATGAGAAATAGAACAGGTGTTCCTAATAATTCTTTAGGTGAGTGTGTGTGTGTATATATATATATATATATATATATATATATATATATATATATATATATATACATATATATCCAGAAAAACGGGCGACACTCCAAAAGATAAAAGTAAGTGAACCTTTATCGACCTGGGTGAATAAAGGTTCACTTACTTTTATCTTTTGGAGTGCCGCCCGTTTTTCTGGATCTATACATTGGGGTAAGAAGCCTATTCCCCCTGGGACGTGCACCCTAACTTCAACTGATTCTGGACCATTGCCGCCTTTTTTCCTTGAGATATATATATATATATATATATATATATATAAATCATACTCAGTAACACAATTTGTTACCTTTCTAGTAGTTAGAAGGGAGATAATTTACCAGATTGGTTCCTTTCTTTTCCAATTTGGGTGTTTTTCTTCGTTTTTCAACTTTCCTTTTCTTGGTAGTTAGGTAGTTGGCACGCCTCCGGAGGTCTGTTTATTAGAATCACTGAGGTGTGGTGGGGGTGTGAACCTTTTTATCTTCTCAGGTTTCCTGTCCTGGTTGGGAGGTCATGGTCGCCGTCATGGGTTTCAAGAAAAACAATTACCGGTAAGAGCAATTATTGTTTTCTGTTATATATAATTTTATATGACTGCGGTTTTTAGTATTTTTTATTTATTTTTATTTTTTTACTTGAAGCCTAGGTATCCTACAGGTTAATACAAAAAAAATATATATAAAGCACAAAATGAAACAAAAAATATATTTTTTTACATTTACGTCTATGGAGCTGTGTGAGTACTCATTTTTTGAGGGGCCGATCTGTACTACATTGATACCGTATGTTGGAGTGTATATGACTTTTTTTTTTGCGATGTTTATTCAACTTTTTGTAGCATGCAATTATAATTATGATATAAAATTACAGCATGTTGCAGGAAAACTACAACTCCCAGCAGGTCCTGAAGGTATGCATCTCACAGGGCATGCTAGGGGTTGTAATTTCAGGAGGGGAATGCAGTAAAATGTGAAATTATATTTTTATTAAACTACAGATTTACCTATCTTTTATATTATCTTGGGGGACTAGTGGCAGCCTGTGTCACAGGCAGCTTCTGTTTCATGGGGGACACAGCAGCACATCTGCACACTCAGGAACACAGTAAAAGCCTGCTGCCTGCGCTGCAGACTCCAGAATATGGGCGGGCGGCAGGGCTCTGTGAGGACGCAGCATGCGTGCAGTGCAGGGAGTGAGAAGGAAGAGCAGGCGCCGCAGCACATGTATCAAGAGGCGGGTCCTGCCGCCCACTGAAAGATGGCAGTGCCAGCATCACTGCAGGGCAAGTTAAGTGGCGAGATAACCAAGATCATCTCGCCACCTTCTGTATGTCTGTGTAGCTCCGCTCTTCCTATTGAAGCGGCAGGCAGCGGCGCTTGCCGGCAGAAATTTGGGGCTGCCTGCCACTGCTGATTAATATGTAGACTGTAACTAGGCAGGGGCCAACCGATGATTTCCCCGTCTCCCTGGTGGGCCATTCTGAGCTTGCTGTATATAGAAATTTGGCAGTCCTATGGATCTTGTCACAAACTGAGGAATGGAGGACTGTTTTAAAGATGTGGGAAGTTCCTGTTTCCGGTCCAGAAGGGGGAGGATCTCTCACAGGTTCTGTGATGGGCTCATGCAAAACGGATTACCGGTAAGAGTAATCATTGTATTTATTATTATTTTAGCGAAGTGGTTATAGCGGGCTGAGCACCAGCCTATATTCAGGTGAGCTACTATATTCAATTGTTGTGCTAATAATATTGTTGCCTGACCATTTTCACACAAGCATAACGTTTCTCTTATATACAACATATACAATTTCCTTTGTGCAGGGTGGAGATGTACATCGCCATTTGTACCTCCAAGATGTGTTCACCAGCATTGCAGAAGTAGAGGCCAAGTCCAGGTATGTAAAATGAGTGTGTACTATTACTGTATGTCCTTCCAATAAAATAAAAAAAATTGACTTCTGGGATTCACGTCCCCACCTATCCCTTGGTTAAACTTGATGGACTTATGTCTTTTTTCAACCGTATTAACTATGTAACATAGCCAGTTTATATATTAATTGGATTTGCAGCTATTTAGCATATGATTATTTATGCAAATTCTTGTCATGTAACAGCACTGTTACTGTTTTGCTCCCGGTAGCTGAACAATCTTTTTCTTCTACATATTACAACCTGTTTTCACATTCCCTAATAGCTCAGTGTGTTATTACGTTGATCCCCAAGTGAAAGATCACTAGTTTTAAGAAGTCACAAACACATGACTTTTTTACGCCATAAAACTGCTGAGGGGGGGATGCTAACAGTGCTTTATGTATGTGTATGAAGTGTGCAGTGTTGTGTGCATTTAAATAAGGAATACAGCGTAGAGCTGTGTGTGTATAAAATATACAGTGCAGAGCCATGTGTGCATAAAGCATACAGTTGAGAACTGTGAGACAGATTTATGAATGTGTGAATCAAAAATCTGTCTAAAAAGTGGCACCAATTGGCGCTGTTTGGTGCATGTAGGGTTTCTGCACTTTTTCCCGATATGCTCAAAAGAAGTGGGACTTAAGTTAAGAGGTGGGGCATAAAATCTACAGTGCCTTGGAAAAGTATTCACCCCCTTGACTTTTTTCATGTTTTGTTACATTACAGCCTTAAGTTTAAGGTTTTGTTAATCTGAACTTTATGCGATGGATCAGAACACAATAATCTAAGTTGGTGAAGTGAAATGAGAAAAATATATAAATAAAACTGTTGTTTAGAAATAGAAAACAGAAAATTGGCATGTGCATATATATTCACCCCCTTTGTTATGAAGCCCATAAAAAGCTCTGGTGCAACCAATTAAATTCAGAAGTCACGTAATTAAATAAAAAAAATGATGTTCACCTGTATGCAATCTAAGTGTCACATGATCTGTCATTACATATTCACACCTTTTTTGAAAGACCCCAGAGGCTACAACACCTAAGCAAGAGGCATCACTAACCAAACACTGCCATGAAGACCAAGGAACTCTCCAAACAAGTAAGGGACAATGTTGTTGAGAAGTACAAGTCAGGGTAAGGTTATAAAAAAAATATCCAAATCTTTGGTGATCCTCAGGAGCACCATCAAATCTATCATAACCAAATGGAAAGAACATGGCACAACAGCAAACCTGCCAAGAGACGGCCACCCACCAAAACTCAAAAGGAGGACATAATTAAGAGAGGCAGGACAGAGACCTATGGTAACCCTGGAGGAACTGAGAGCTCCACAGCAGAGACTGGAGTATCTGTACATAGGACAACAATAAGCCGTACGCTCCATAGAGTTGGGCTTTATGGCAGAGTGGCCAGAAGAACGCCATTACTTTTAGCTAAAAACAAAAAGGCACGTTGTGAGTTTGCGAAAAGGCATGTTGGAGATTCCCAAAATGTATAGAGAAAGGTGGTGGCAGCATCATGCTGTGGGTATGTTTTTCAGCAGCCGGGACTGGGAAACTGGTCAGAGTTGAGGCAAAGATGGATCGTGCTAAATACAGGGATATTCTTGAGCAAATCCTGTACCACTCTGTGCGTGATTTGAGACTAGGATGGAGGTTCACCTTCCAGCATGATAATGACCCCAATTACACTGCTAAAGCAACACTTGAGTGGTTTAAGGGGAAACATGTAAGGCTACTTTCACACTCACGTTTGGTGCGGATCCGTCATGGATCTGCACAAACGCTTCCGTTCAGATAATACAACCGCATGCATCCGTTTAGAACGGATCCGTTTGTATTAGGGGTGCACCGAAATGAAAATTCTGGTCCGAAACCGAAAATTCAGGATGCCCTTGACCGAAAACCGAAACCGAAACTGCCTTTTTGCCCAAATACTTTTAAAATACTTTTTTTTTTTTGATTTTATTAATAATTCTTTTTCATGAATGAAATTCATCTGTGGGTGGCGCTGTTATGGAGAGGGGGATCTGTGGGTGGCTCTGTTATGGAGAGGGGGATCTGTGGGTGGCTCTGTTATGGAGAGGGGGATCTGTGGGTGGCTCTGTTATGGAGAGGGGGATCTGTGGGTGGCGCTGTTATGGAGAGGGGGATCTGTGGGTGGCGCTGTTATGGAGAGGGGGATCTGTGGGTGGCTCTGTTATGGAGAGGGGGATCTGTGGGTGGCGCTGTTATGGAGAGGGGGATCTGTGGGTGGCTCTGTTATGGAGAGGGGGATCTGTGGGTGACGCTGTTATGGAGAGGGGGATCTGTGGGTGGCACTGTTATGGAGAGGGGGATCTGTGCACTGTTATGGGCATAACAGTGCACAGATCTCTTTCCCCATAACAGTGCACAGATCCCTTTCCCCATAACAGTGCACAGATCCCCCCTCCCCATAGCAGTGCCATAGACCGATCCCCCTACCCATAACAGCCCCGGCCCTGCTGCTCACAGCAGACTAATCACTCACTGCATCTTTATTTTACCTTACAATCGTGACGCTCCAGTAACTCTGCAGGCAGAGCGGAGGGCGGCGTAACGTCACTTACTCACGTGACGTACCTGCTCCGCCCACTTTATGAATGAAGGAGGCGGAGCAGGCGCGTCACGTGAGTAAGTGACGTTACGCCGCCCTCCGCTCTGCCTGCAGAGTTGTTACTGGAGCGTCACGATTGTAAGGTAAAATAAAGATGCAGTGAGTGTGACTTAAAGTAAACTGCCCGCCCGACGCGGGTGACAAATCCCACAAATCCCAAACCCCATATTTTCTGCCGATATGTACCAATATCGGCCGAAATGGATTAGGCCCATTTTCGGCCGATATTTTCGGCCGCCGGAATTTCGGTGCACCCCTATTTAGTATTATCTGTAACATAGCCAAAACGAATCCGTCTTGAACCCCATTGAAAGTCAAGGGGGGACGGATCCGTTTTCTATTGTGCCATAGTTTCAGTGAAAACTTATCCGTCCCCATTGACTTGCATTGTGTGTGGATCAGGACGGATCCATTTGCCTCCGCATCCTCAGGCGGACACCAAAACGTCAGGCGGAACGTAGCAAACTGATGCATTCTGAACGGATCCTTATCCATTCAGAATGCATTAGGGCAAAACTCATCCGTTTTGGACCGCTTCGGAGAGCCCTGAAACGGATCTCGCAAACGAAAACCAAAACGCCAGTGTAAAAGTAGTCTAAATGTTGGAATAGCCTAGTCAAAGCCCAGATCTCAATCCAAATTACGCTGTTCACAAGCGCCTACCATCCAACTTGAAGGAGCTGGAGCAGTTTTGCAAGGAGAAATGGGCAAAAATCCCAGTGGTAAGATGTGGCAAGCTCATAGAGACTTATCTAAAGCGACTTGGAGCTGTGATTGCCGCAAAAAGTGGCTCTACAAAGTATTGACTTTAGGGGGGTGAATAGTTATGCACATAGGACAAAATAACAGAAAAAGTATATTTGTTGTTTTGCTTCACAATAAAAAAAAATATATAAAAAAACATCTTCAAAGTTGTGGGCATGTTCTGTAAAATAAATGATGCAAATCCTCAAACAATCCATGTTAATTCCAGGTTGTGAGGCATCAAAACACGAAAAAAGTCAAGGGGGTTGGACATAGCAAGGAGTTTTGTTTGGGAAAGCAGGTATTTTCCTCCCAACATGGTCGGCTGGGCTGATTTCCAGTCAGGTGAGATCAAATACCGGACCGGAGTTTAAGTGCCGGTCCGGGTTTTGGCACCACCTGGCTGTCCTTTTAAATAGGCAGCTGTGCTCAGACTCTGAGTCTCTGTCTTGGGATCTGAAGCATGGTGCTGTGCTGGAAGGTTCAGAGCCTCATGAGGGCTGTATGCTGAGAAACAGGCCCCTAAAGCCTGCTGTGGACTGCCGGGGATAAAACTGCTAGCAAGGTGACGTGTCTGTTCTATGGACTTTTCGTTGTGTGAATTAACACCAAGACTGTGTCAACGTCAAACGGATCCGTCCCCATTGACTTGCATTGTAATTCAGGACGGATCCGTTTGGCTCCACACGGCCAGGCGGACACCAAAACGACTGTTTTTTCATGTCCGTGGATCCTCCAAAAATCAAGGAAGACCCACGGACGAAAAAACGGTCACGGACCAACGGACCCCGTTTTGGCGGACCGTAAAAAAAACGGTCGTGTGCATGAGGCCTAAAGGTCATGAGCATGTGGAGTAGCATGGTGTCTCAGTGCTTAGCTCTGGTGCCTTGCAGCACTGAGGTCCTGGGTTCACATCTTCATGCATGTTTCCCCATGTTTGCATAGGTTTACGCCAGGTACTCTGATTTATTCCAAAGACATACTAATAAGGAATGTACAGTACCTTGCAAAAGTATTCACCCCCTGTGAGGATTTGCTCTGGTAGGCAGGCTAAGCAGACGCAGTACAGAGGCCAAACAAGTTTGTAAATGAAAATGTCAGTGTTTATTCACACAAAAGGAAAAAGAAAAACAACTCATAATAGGATCGGAGTTTTCTCCAATCCGATGGTATATTTTAACTTGAAGCGTCCCCATCACCATGGGAACGCCTCTATGTTAGAATATACTGTCGGATATGAGGTTACATCGTGAAACTCATATCCGACAGTATATTCTAACACAGAGGCGTTCCCATAGTGATGGGGACGCTTCTAGTTAGAATATACTACAAACTCTGTACATGACTGCCCCCTGCTGCCTGGCAGCACCCGATCTTTTACAGGGGGCTGTGATCAGCACAATTAACCCTTCAGGTGCCGCACCTGAAGGGGTTAATTGTGCGTATCATAGCCCCCTGTAAGAGATCAGGGGCTGCCAGGCAGCAGGGGTTAATTGTGCGGATCACAGCCCCCTGTAAGAGATCAGGGGCTGCCAGGCAGCAGGGGGCAGTCATGTACACAGTTCTCAGTATATTCTAACTAGAAGCGTCCCCATCACTATGGGAACGCCTCTGTGTTAGAATATACTGTCGGATTTGAGTTTTCACGAAGTGAAAACTCCTCTCTGAAAAAGCTTTTATGCAGACGGATCTTCGGATCCGTCTGTATAAAAAGTAACCTACGGCCACGGATCACGGACGCGGATGCCAATCTTGTGTGCATCAGTGTTCTTTCACGGACCCATTGACTTATTTTTTTGACGGACAGGAAACACGGATCACGGATGCGGCTGCAAAACGGTGCATTTTCCGATTTTTTTTTTTTTTTTTTCCACGGACCCATTGAAAATCAATGGGTCCGCGAAAAAAAAACAGAAAACGGCACAACGGCCACGGATGCACACAACGGTCGTGTGCATGAGGCCTTAAAGGGTTGTTTCACTTCAGCAAGTGGCATTTATCATGTAGAGAAAGTCACTACAAGGCACCTACTAATGTATTGTGATTGTCCATATTGCCTCCTTTGCTGGCTGGATTCATTTTACCATCACATTATACACTGTTCGTTTCCATGGTTACAGACCACCCTGCAATCCATCAGTGCTGGTCGTGCTTGCACACTATAGGAAATAGTGCTGGCCTCTCTGGTGGCCTACACCGCGGGAGCAGAAATAGGCTGGTGCTGCTGGATTGCGGGGTGGCTGTAACCATGGAAACAAGCAGTGTGGAGAAATGAATCAAGCTAGCGAAAAAAGCAATATGTATAAGGGCTCATGCCCACGTTTTTTTTGCAAACCGTGTGCGGAACCATTAATTTTAATGGGTCCGCAAAATAAAATGTAATGTACTCTGTGTGCATTCCGTTTCCGTATGCCCGTATTTCTGTTCCGCCAAAAAATATAACATGTCCTATTATTGTCCGCATTACGGACAAGGATAGCACTGGTCTATTAGGGGTCAGCTGTTCTGTTCCGCAAAATACGGAATGCACATGGACGTCATCTGTATTTCTTTGCGGATTTGTTTTTTTTGCGGCCTGAAAAATGCATACTTTTCGTGTGCATGAGGCCTAATAACAATTAGTAGGTGGCAGTGCTCCTTACTAAAAAAAATATCAAGGAGCCATTGGCTCCTAACCTGAAAAATTTAGGAGCCAAATGAATTTTTTAGATGCCAAATTTAAAACGCATATAATTACGATACAATAAAAAAAAGAAATGTCTTGCCTTGTGTAGTTGCCCATTTGTCTCTCTTTTTGACTTGTTCTTCTAACCCCATCAATCTTGTGGCTTACCGTCCTTCATTACACCCTATCACTGTTCCTCCATTAAAACCCCCACCTACTGTCACCCACGTGGCTACTGTAGTGTTCCAATAAAAAAAAAACTGGAATGCTTAGTAGTGATGAGCGGCAGGGGTCATATTCGAATTCGTGACATTTCGCAAATATTCGTTGAATATTCGTTATATTCTACATTCTTCTTTTGTTTTCTTTTTTTTTTTTTAATCGGCAAGGTAATGATGCGAATATTACGTGATCAATACAGGCGTGGGTCAAAAACAAATATATAGCACTTATAGTGCTATATATTCGTTTTTAGAATAATCGTCATTTTTTCCATATGAACACATGATTCCTCCCTGCTTCTTGCTTGTGGGCTGATGAGTCATTGGCCCACAAGCAACTTAAGCAGGGAGGAATCATGTGTTCAGATGGAAAAAAATTATGAATATTCTAAAATACAAATATATAGCACTATATTGAATATAGTGCTATATATTTTTTTTTTTAAATATTCGTCATTTTTTTCCATTTGAAGTGAACACTGTTCACTTCAGATGGAAAAAAATCATGATTTTTCGATATAACGAATATATAGCACTATATTCTAAATATTCTCGATATTCGAGATAAAAATTCGGTTTTCAAATATTCGTGCACAACACTAATGCTTAGGAGCAAGAGGTTTCCTAGGCTACAGCCCACACAGTTAAAGAGGTTGTGCACTATTTTCTATGAACTCTCAGACTAGCCAGATTCGTTGCTGATCATGCTTCCTTGATCCCTAAGTGCTGGGCCTTGGCTCATTCACTTCCAGGTCTCCGCTGCTTGTCTTGCGTTTCTCCACGAAAACTTTTATCTTAATGCCGCTGCAGCCAATCACTGGCCACAGTGGAGATCTTCTCTCCTTGCATTACGGTTCAATCATTATTTTATTAAATCGTATAATTGAATAATGTATAAATACATCCAATGAGTATACAAAACAGTAAAGTACACGGTCAAAAACTGAACATACCAATAAGTCTGAGGTAGTATTACATTCAATAATTAGTCTTATGGAACAAAATTTCAAGTATTAGTGCCGTTGGGGCTTCCATAAATGAATCTAAGAGCATACACGGCATTTATTCTCTAACTTCCAGACTAATAACCACATAAGACCGGGAAGACATCACAAGACATGACAGACCAAAACCAAGACATATACACAAGGGAAGGGGAGGGGGAGAGGTGTATAGGACAGGATAGGAGATTCTACTTAGTTTAGTATTTAGGAGCTATCACCGGGTACAATACCTGTTGTCAACCAATCATGGAAAGATGTGGAGGTACGAAATTGATTCCATGGGTCCCAAGTCCCCCTAAAGGCTGTAGCAGATCCTAAATCCCTAGCGCTTAATTCTTCCATATGAACTAGTGAGTCCAGGGCGTTAGACCAGGTCACTCTCAAAAGACTCTCTGTAGACCTCCATTGACGGGGAATTATCTGTCTCATAGCTAGGATAAATACTCGGAGGGCTCCCTTCTTAATCTGTGAGATCCGCCCTGAGAACATGGATAGAAGAGCTAACGCAGGTGAGGGTGTAATAGTAGCTTTGTATAAGAAATTATATAAGTCAAAGATCTCCTGCCACAGTGGGGCTACACCCGGGCAGTCCCACCAAATATGAGTCATGGATCCCCTTGCATTAAGACATCTCCAACATGCATCAGATACCTGAGGATAAAATTGGTGTAATCGCACTGGGGTCCTATACCATCTGCTAAGGATTTTATAGTTGAGTTCCTGTAAATTACAAGACACCGTTAATTTGTGAGTGAAGAGGAGAGATCTGGACCATTGGTCTACAGAGAAGGTGGCTCCCAGTTCCGATTCCCAATCAGACATGAATTTGAGTTTAGTTCCCTGGGTATCTGTGGAAGAGTCCTCTTTCTCCCCAGAGTTCAACATGGCATATAAATGAGAAATAGCATGATCAGGAGCTGACCTTGCTGTGCACATCTTTTCAAATTCAGTTAAGGGGGGACATGACCGCGATCCAGGTATCAGGGCTTTAATGAAGCTTCGCAACTGAAAGTAGAGGAGCCAACGCCCAGGGCTTGCAGGAATAATGTGGGAAAGATCCTCCAAAGGGAGTAAGCCATTCTGTTTATATATGTCTATTAATTTGATTGGTTGTCTATTATGGTCTCCTAAAGCTGGGAGTTGACTCAAGCCTGTGGGGAGATCTGTATGACCCGTGAGTGTGTCGTGAGAGGACCAGGAGAATGTATAAGGCCAAGTTTACCCGCAAATTTAGCCCAGGACCTAGCCAAGGAATATAGAAGCATCGGGGATTGCGAATTAGATAATGAATTCAAGGAGGTAGGGGACAACCAAAAGATTCCAGTGGCTAAATGTGGAGCCATTTCATGCTCAATTTCTACCCATAGTTTAGTAGAGCGGTTGTGACATAGATCAAGCACACAATTCATGATTGTCGCTTTATAGTATGAGCTAAAATTTGGTAGTCCCGTACCCCCCCGGGCTTTAGAACGAGATATTAAGCTATAACTTAGTCTAGCTCTGGGTGCTTTCCATACAAAAACCGATACCATTCTCCTGATCTTAGCGAAATAGGTTAAAGGGATTTTGCATGGGATCGTCTGAAACAAGTATAAAAGACGCGGTAAAATGTCCATTTTCACCACATTAATCCTCCCAAACCAAGAAATCTGGAGTGAAGTCCATTTATGGAAACTGGATTCAATAGCTCTAAGCAAAGGTAGATAGTTAAGTTTAAAAACATGTGTCAAGTTGGCTGGGATATGTACTCCTAGATATTTAATATGTTGGGAGGTCCACTTAAAGGAGAAAGAGTCCCTTAAGGAATCTGCTTCCCGTTGGGGCATGTTTATGTTCAAAATCTCTGATTTCTGCACATTGACTTTGAAGTTACTAAGGCGCCCAAAAAGATCAAATTCGCGAAGAATCGAGGGCAGGCTAATCCTGGGAGAGGTTAAGTAGATAAGCAGGTCATCTGCGAACAGGGACAGTTTGTGCTCTTTATTGCCCAGCTTGAGACCCGCGATGGAGGGATTTGCCCGAAGAGCATTAGCCAGGGATTCCATCACAAGGGTGTATAAAAAGGGGGACAAGGGGCACCCTTGACGTGTTCCATTCCGGATCTCAAAAGGGGCAGAAAGAAGTCCATTAACACGGACACAGGCTGAAGGGGAGGAATAAAGAGCTAATATCCTATAGATCATTTTGTCTCCTAGGCCAACGTGGCGTAGGGTCTCCTCTAAGAACCGCCAGCTCACCCTATCAAACGCCTTCTCAGCGTCTACAGCGAGAAGGCATAGTGGAATTTTGGTTTGTTGTGCTCTCGCTATTAATCCTAGCGTTTTAAGTGTATTATCTCGGGCTTCTCGTCTAGGTACAAATCCTACTTGCTCTTTGTGTATGCAACCTGGAATGTGGGGATGGAGCCTCAGAGCCAAAAGCTTGGCATACATTTTGAGATCCACATTGAGCAAGGAGATAGGCCTGTAATTAGAGCATGACGCTGGGTCCCTGCCTGGTTTGGGGATGACTGTGATATGTGCCTGGAGTGCCTGTCGTGTAAATGGACAATCTGGTGCGATGGAATTAAAGGTTTCAACCAATAGGGGTGTAAGGTCTTCTCGGAGAATATTATAGAACCGTGAGGTCAATCCATCAGGGCCTGGGGATTTCCCATTCTTCAGGTTCTTGATCACTGACTCTAGCTCAGGGAGGGTGAAATCATCTTCCAACGTGGCTGTATCCTCGTCAGATATAGGTGTAGGGCCAAATTGGGTTATGTATTCACGAGTTTCATCACTAAGGGGTTCTCGTGAGAGAGCGGATGCTGGTAAATTATATAAGGATGCATAATAGGATTGAAATTCCGCTGTGATATCTACTGGGTTGTGTACAGAGCTTCCAGTACCTGTATTAATTGATGGCACGTGAGTCAGAGCAGTTCGGGGATGTAAGGCCCTAGCTAGCCAGCTTCCACATTTATTACCATACTCAAAGAACCCGTGTCTAATTTTATCTCTAAAACATAATGATTTTTGGTCTAGGATCTGCAATATTTGGTGTTGAACTAGAGAAATGTCTGATTTTAGGTTGTCAGTAGGGGAATTTTTGTTTAGGTTTTCTTTTATGGCCAGGTCAGATATAAGAGATTTCAATTTGTGGGACCGTTCCTTCTTCAGTCTGGATCCATGTGAAATAAACACCCCTCTAAGCACGCATTTGAGGGCCTCCCATTTAATAGGGGGGGCGGTCAAATCCGTTAGATGATCATTAGTAAAGTTGGTAATAGCTTTCCTAATGTCTGCTAGGCAGACTACATCTGATAACAGGTTATCATTCAGTCTCCATGAGAAAGGCCGGGTGTAAGAAGGTTGGGAGGAAATAATGCCACACACCGGTGCATGATCAGACCACAGGCGAGTGTCAATAGAGCATTTAGGCCCAGAGTCCAGCAGCTGTTGAGATATAAATATGTGATCGAGTCTACCATAGCTATTATGGATTGGAGAGTGGAAGCTATAATCCCTGACACCTGGATGCAAAATGCGCCATAGGTCCACCAGGCGAAGTGCCATGAGCTCGGATTTAAAACTGCGCAGAGAACTCGGGGAGATCGAGGACTTACCAGATGAGGAATCCAGCAGTGGGTCCATCACCAGGTTGAAATCACCTCCAAGTATGATTGGGGATCCATCTGCAAATTTGGATAGTTTTTTCAGGATCTTGGATCCAAAAGTTGTTTGTCCCTGGTTAGGAAAATAGACATTAGCTATAGTTATGACAGACTGATCCACAGAGAGCTTAATGAAAACAAACCTGCCCTTTAGGTCTATCTCAGAGGATAAAACTGTATAGCTGAATGATTTGTGGAGTCCTATAGAGACTCCCCCTGATCTGCTAGTGGGATTAGGACCATGAAACCAATTCTGATAATAACGGTTGGCATATTTGGGAACGGCGCCTGCTTTAAAGTGAGTCTCCTGTATCATAGCAATCATAACTCTCTTCTTATGGAGGTTGTATAGGATCTGACTCCGTTTCTCGGGTTTATTGAAACCCCTGACATTAAAAGTGCAAAACGATATGGGTGCCATTTTGAGGAATATTAGTGAGAGGGAAGCATAATCTCCCATGTTCTGCCAGTACTATCTGAGATGTAGTAGGAGTATGGGGAAGGACACATGAGGGAAGGAAGACAACAAGGGGAACAATTAAACACAGAGCAGTGCACATATAAAGCAAATAAATCTTATTTGGAAGAACCAACATCGTCGGTTCCAAGGGTGCTAGGTGACAACTGAGGTCTTTCGCAGCGGTGTGTGCTGCGGTCCCTAAGTGGGGTGGGGAGAAAGCAAGGACCAACCGTCTCCTTACTGGACTCCAACTTATAATAACGCAGAAATAACATTTGCTGAATATATAACAGGACAGGTGTGTGTATAGGTCTAGGAGACCCATACATAAGAAAATGATATGCATATAATTTCTATAACAGTATAGAACAATAAAGGCAACAGGAGGGTGTAGATCCCCTCAGGTGGGTGAGCGAGAATGTCCCAACAGTCAGTCGTTAGGGTTAGGCTCACGTCTAGAGGTCCTCTTCTGCTTAGGTGAGGTCGTCTGCCATCTTTCCCTCTGTGGGATGGGAATGGGTTGCTTCGGACTAGGCCAATCCGGCAACTCCAGCAGCGGGATATCAAACGCTGCACAGAGGTTGGCGAGGTCATCAAGGGATCTGAATACAGCTGACCTCCCTTCTTTAGTAGCGGACAATTGAAATGGATATCCCCATCTGTAAGGAATGTCCTTGGCTTTGAGTGCTGTCAGTAACGGTTTCAGTGCTTTGTGTAGCTGCAAGGTACGCCTGGCTAGATCCTGTAGAATGATGACTTCTTTGTCAGCATGCATGATTTTGCTTGCAGATCTGGCAGCTTTCAGGATGGCCTCTTTATCTTTAAAGAAATGTATACGGCATATGACATCTCTGGGGCGATTAGGATCGCTTAGTTTAGGACCAAGGGCTCTGTGGATACGATCTATTTCAAGAGATTGTCCTGGTTCTCTGGACATCAATGTATTGAAGAAGGAAGTGGCCCATTTCTCAAGATCTTGTGGTAAAATATCTTCAGGAAGGCCTCTAATGCGTAGGTTATTCCTCCTATTTCTATTTTCAATATCGTCTAAATGTGTGATGATATCTTGGATCTGCGCAGAGTGTGTCTGGATGACTTGTTGGTGTGACTCCAGGACCCCCAGCACTTGTTCCTGCATGGATTCTGCCTCCTCTACCCTCTGACCCACCTGCTTTAAGTCATGCTGCAGGGCCTCCATATCTCTTTTATGAGAAGTTTCCAGCCTGGAAAATAAGGCATCTATTTCATGCCTGGTGGGGAGGGATTTGAGGTGAACCTTCCAGTCCCAGTCCTCATCCTCTCTCTGTGGGGTTATGGATGCCCCTGACTCCAAGATCGAGGTCTGGGAGCAGCGGCCTCTAGAAGAATGTCCCTGAGGAGCTGCTGAGAACGACCCTGTGTATGGCGGGGATGAAGCCGCCGACGAGCCGGAGCTTGCTGCCGCAGCATAGGATACCGGCGAACCGGTAGGTGTACCCCTCAGCTGTTGTGGTGACCCTGGGGCTTGTGGGCCTGCATCTTCATGGTGCGTGGGGGACGCCGCTCTGACCTGTCTCGCCGCCATCTTGGGAGAGTTGTCTTCCCCTCGGTCAGCGTCTGTCTGGCTGGAGGGGACGAAGAAGCGGGAAATCGCTCCCGTTTTGCGGCGTGTCGGAGCGGGCGTCGATGAGGGTCTTCTCCTGCGACCTGTCATGTGGTCAGCGAGGCGGATGGTGTCCTGTCAGGCTTTAAAGTTGGAGTCGGTCGGGAGCCGAGGTAAAGCACGTCTTACCCGGCCATTGGTTAGCTCCGCCCCCTCTCTCCTTGCATTACAAGACCATTTAACATAATGCAAGGGAAGCAGTGATCAGTTATTGGCTGTAATGGCTTCAAACAGGACATTGTCATGAAGGAACTCAAGACAAGCAATGGGGGCTGTGGAGAAAACAAGCCAGGACGCAGCACTGGGATCAGGTAAGTATGATCACCAACAAAGGTCCTGCCAGTCTCAGAAATTAGTGTATACAAACCCTTTTTAAGGTGGTTTCAAACCAGTGTTCTTCTATATGTGACACAAAATGGGTTAAAATAAACTATCCCCACTGCATTATTTAAAAGGCCAATCACTTAAAGGGGTTGTCTCATTACAGACAATGGGGGCTTATCGCTAGGATGTGCCCCCATTGTCTTAGATATGCGGGTCCCACCGCTGGGACCAGCACGTATATCGAGCGTCGAGCCCTGAAAGTGAAGGAGGGCGCACTGCGCATGCCCAGCCGCCCTCCAATCATTTTCTATGGGGCCAGCGAAAATAGCCGAGCGCTGGCTCAGCTATTTCCGTCTAGAAGTGAATGGGAACGGTGGCCGGTCATGCGTGGTGCACTCCCATTCACTTCTATGGGGAGCCGGACTGGGGTTCCGTTCTCGATATAGGTGCAGGAACAGCACCTATAAGACAATGGGGGCATATAAATATAATACTTCAGGAGCTTTACTCTTAATTCTCAACACCTCTGCTTGCCTGTCAGTGAATGAAAACCTTTCCTCCCAGAGGGAAAAGTTTGTCCATATTCTAGTGCTGCTCACTGTGGACATGGACATTCAGTCTGTGAATGTCAACATTGAAGGTTTCCATTCACTGCCAGCAAGCAGATGTGTGGGAAAGGTAGGAGACCTCCTCTGGCAGCTGAACTAGCCTGTGCTTAACCCCTTATAATCCACTTTTGTGAAATTATCCCTCTTTTTAACTTCACATGGCTTAGGAGAAGAAAGGAGCAGCTAATCGCTCTATGCCCATCACCTCACATGTCAGTAAGGAGCCTTGCACTAACATAGTTGTTCTTTTCTAGATCGTGCAGGAGCTCTGTACTGACCTCCCACCGGGTTGCATAGCATTATATTGATTTATGATACTATGTAACCCTTACAGTTCTGGAATGTATTGGATAACACTGACAGCATTAGGTCAGTGTTATCCAGTACACTTCAGACCTCTAAGGCCTCTTTTCCCCGGCGCCTCCACAACAGCATTCATAGGAGGGTGTCCCCGCCTCCAGGACAGGAAACAACGAGGAAGCACAGGATTTAAGGAGCCTCCTCCCCTTACCTTACCAGTCGTTGTTTCCTGTCCTCGGACGTGCGTGGAAGCCACTCCTGGGATTATCCAGAAACTTATCTACCGCACCAGCCTGGTCTTTTCCCTGTGATTCAGGAGGGCTGGTGCAGGGATTGGGGGCTCCAGGGACGCATTGCCTCCCTTCCTCGATCCTGCGGAATAAGTCCTAATCTTAGGCATCCCCGGGCTTGCGAGTCCGCCGGAACTCGCGCGGGATCGGGCGTGTGACGTCACCGGAACGAGATCTCCTTGGGCAAGAGATTCTCGCGAGAAGACGGCTCCTGCGCGCGGCGGGAAATTTAAAAGGAAGGCTCACATTCATCACCGCCGCCGTTCTGCAGAGATGCCTTCCAGCGACAGAGAGTCGTCAAAGCGCTCCGGTGATCCCGCTATTTCGGCCCTATGCCCGGTAAGCCTCCTCCCTGGGGGAGTTATCCCTATGCTTTTATATGTTTTCCGCATAGATATATAGGGTTAAGGAATCCTGTACCTCTCCTCCCCCTACACGCTGGGTGTCTGTAATGTTATATACTGACCCCTCACCACCCTTACTCTGGGTCCCTCCTTTGTCCTATACAAAGTTTGTTTTATTCCCTTTAGGACAGTGAGTCCAGAAAGCTTAAAACCAAAGGGGATTCAGGGCGCAAAAAGTGTGGTGGCTGCCGTAAGGGCTTGGTATCTGATCCAAAAAAGACCCTTTGCCCCAGATGTATTGAGAAAGTCATCTCAGAAGAATCCCCTTCCTTTGTGGAGTCCATGCGAACCCTCATTAGAGAAGAAATTAAGGCTGCAGCTGATTCCAGACAATTGGCGCTTTCCCCTGGGCCTTCCCGTTCCCTAAATCTGGAAATATCAGACCAAGTGGATCTGGATGAAGGGGAGTTACTTGATGATCAGGTCTCCTTATCCTCTGAAGAGGCTGCAGGGAGGCCTATGTGCTTTCCCGAAGAAACACAATCCCTACTAAAAGATATCAAATCTACCCTTAATTTGGAAGATGTAAAAGAGACTCAGTCCCTTCACGATCAGATCTTTCAGGGGTTGGGTGAAAAAAAGAAGAGATCCTTCCCCATCCACAATAATATAAAAGCCCTTATTTCCAGGGAATGGAGGGATCCTGATAAAAGGTGGACTGTATCAGCCGCCTTCAAGCGCAAATACCCCTTTTCAGAGTCTGACTCTGATTTGTGGCATAAAACTCCCAAAATAGATGCTCCAGTGGCCCGTATTTCAAAGAAATCCTCGCTGCCCTTTGAGGATATGGGTCTCCTAAAGGATCCGATGGACAAAAAATGCGAAAATCTGTTAAGGAAATCCTGGGAGACGAATACTGCGATGTTGCGCCCCAGCATAGCGTCCCCTTGTTCTGCCAGAACCCTCTCAGTGTGGCTAGATCAGCTAGAAAGCAATCTGTCAGGGGGTACGTCCAGGGAAGAAATCTTGAACTCCCTTCCCACCTTAAAGAGAGCATCTAATTTTCTAGCGGATGCCTCGGCCGACTTGGTTAAACTCTCTGCAAAAAGCAGTGCTTTAGCCAATGCGACCCGTAGGGCGGTATGGCTCTGTTCCTGGACGGGGGACGCAGGATCTAAGAACCGCCTATGCTCCATCCCATGTGAGGGAGATAGGCTATTTGGCTCCGCTCTTGACGATATTCTGGAGAAGGCCTCCGACAGAAAAAAAGGGTTCCCATCTGATAATCGTTATTATCAACAGAGGCGTTCCTTTCAAAATCAGAAGAGGTCAAGAGCGGATCAAAGTAAAAGAGATGGATCAAAAAGATGGCAACCTTTTATAGATGTAAAGTAAGGGGATACCTTTTTAAGCCAGAGGCCTCTACCCGCCCTACCCAGTGACATGCTGATCCAGGTAGGAGGCAGACTAAAACAATTCTCCTCCGCCTGGCAAGAAATTTATGCCTCCCCTTGGGTCACTCGTACCATAAGAGAAGGCCTAAAGCTACAGTTTGTTTCACCACCCCCAAAACATTTTTTTCTCAACCAAATACAACAGCCCGACAAACAGGCATCCCTAGAGTCAGAGATAACTACGTTACTCCTCAAAGGAGTCCTTATCCCTGTACCAGAAAACCAACACGGCGAAGGATTCTATTCCCCTATATTTTTGATTAAAAAAAAAAACGGCTCCTATCGCCTAATTATAAATTTAAAGTCCTTAAACAAATCCATCATTTACAAGAGATTCAAAATGGAGACCATAAAATCTACTACACAGATCCTTCCGCAGGACTGCTTTATGGCCACTGTCGACCTTCAGGACGCTTATTACCACGTCCCAATATACCACAGTCATCAGCGTTTTCTAAGGATTGCAATTTATTATCAAGGAAAGCTGTCCCATTTTCAGTTCACAGCCCTTCCTTTCGGCCTATCCTCTGCTCCCAGAGTTTTTTCAAAAATAATGTCCGAAGTCACAAAATTTCTTCACCTTCAGGGGGTACAAATCGTTCCATACCTGGACGACTTTCTGGTGTTTGCGGAGTCGCGCCAACTTCTACAGTCACGCCTCAAGCAAATCCGGAACTGTCTTACAGATCTAGGGTGGATAATAAATCCAAAAAAATCAGACCTTATCCCCAATCAAGAAAAGGTATTTTTAGGGGTGCTGTTGGACTCAAGGCAGCTAATGTCTTTCCTTCCTCAAGACAAACAGTCTCACTTAATCCAAGCAGTGTCTCTTTTTTTCCAGCAGGGATCGGTCCTCGATAAGAGACATCATGGCTGTACTAGGGCTGCTAACGGCTGCAATCCCGTCAGTAAGGTGGGCCCAAAGTCACACAAGAGCCCTTCAGGCCTTTCTCCTATCCTCATGGGACGGAAAGAACTCCTCTCTAGACAGAAAAATTCACGTTCCCAGACAGGTAAAACAGTCACTAACCTGGTGGAGAATAAAGGGAAACCTGAGCGTAGGGGTTCACTGGCGCCCAAAAGATGTTATGGTCATTACAACAGACGCCAGCAACTCAGGGTGGGGAGGTCATTCCTCAGGATCAGTAGTTCAAGGATCCTGGGAAAAAAACATGCAGGACGCCTCCTCAAATTTAAAGGAACTGTCAGCTGTCCACAGAGTTCTCCTTTCCCTTTTCAAAACTACCTCCCCAAAACACGTAAAAATTTTGACGGACAACACTACAGTGGTGGCGTACGTAAACAAACAAGGGGGAACCAGAAGTCGCTCACTGGCGGAAGTGTCAAAAAACATTTTCTGTTGGGCAGAAAGAAACCTTCTGTCCCTTTCGGCGGTACATATCAAGGGGGAAAAAAACGTGGTGGCCGATTATCTCAGTCGACATCTCATAAGAGAAACCGAATGGTCCCTAAATCATCACGTTTTCAGCCAGATCTGCCAGATGTGGGGGACCCCAGTATTAGATCTATTTGCCACCAAAAGCAACAGACAGGTCACAAAATTCTGTTCCCTCTCGCAAAAAGATCATCCAGTATGGCTAGACGCCCTCTCCCGGCCATGGCCAAAACAGCTCCTTTATGCCTTCCCTCCATTCACTCTCATTCCCAGAGTCCTGGTAAAAACTCAGGAAGAGAGGGTCCATGTAATTATGGTGGCCCCCTTCTGGCCAAGAAGGGCTTGGTTTCCACTCCTGCTCAAACTATCAGCCGGTGTTCATTGGACACTACCGTCAAACCCAGACCTACTCCACCAGGGACCAATAAATCATCCCAGTGTAAAGCAACTCAGTTTGACGGCCTGGAATCTGAACGCCTCCTGCTAAAACGGAAAGGCCTGTCAGATGCGGTTATTTCCACGATGCTAAAAAGCAGGAAACCCATAACTTCCCGGATCTACTTGAGAACCTGGAATGCCTTCTTGTCCTTTTTGGGAAGTGTGGATTTTCCTGATGTTCCTCAGGTCCTCCAGTTCCTACAAGCTGGGTTGGAAAAAGGCCTCCGCCCGTCAACTCTAAAGGTACAGATCTCCGCGCTCAGCGCCTTCTTGGATGTAAAACTGACAGATTCCCCTCTGATCAAACGTTTTTTGAAGGGGGCAGTAAGAACTTCCTTCTTTCCCCGTCCGGTGGTTCCTCCCTGGGACTTGGGCCTAGTTCTGTCTGTTCTCACTACTCCTCCGTTTGAGCCAATTGATAATATCCCTCTAAGGCTCCTCACCATGAAAACGGTTTTTTTAGTTGCCATAACCTCTGCCAGAAGAGTTGGGGAAATTCAAGCATTTTCTTGCAAACCTCCCTATCTTACAATTCTGGATGATCGTATAATCCTCAGGCACTGTCCTGCCTTTCTCCCAAAGGTGGTATCCAGATTTCATCAGGAACAGGAAATCTCCCTACCTTCGTTTTTTCAGTCTCCATCTACTGACTCAGAGGAAACTCTTCATAATCTGGACGTCAGGAGATCAGTCCTTTCTTACCTACAGGCCACTAAGCCGCTAAGAAAATCGGACCGCCTCTTTCTACAATTTCAGGGCCCTAATAAGGGGCAAGCGGCTAGCAAATCAACCATAGCTAGATGGATTAGGAACGTAATATCCTCTGCCTACGTTACCAAGAACTGTCAGCCACCAGAGGTATTTAGGGCTCATTCTACAAGGGCAGTGGCCTCATCCTGGGCAGAGACGAAAGCAGTCCCTCTGGAACAAATATGCAAGGCCGCTACATGGGCTAACCCTATGACTTTTTTCAGGCACTATAAGCTAGATATAGTAAGGGATCAGGACTTGTCCTTTGGTCGTAAAGTTCTATCTGCTATAACCCCCCCCTAATGTTTGATTACTCTGTTAGTCCTCCTATGAATGCCGTTGTGGAGGCGCCGGGGAAAAGGGTAAATTACTCTTACCGGTAATTGGATTTTCCAATAGCCTCCACAACGGCACTGGTTTCCCTCCCAAATTTTGAATGTAGACGAATGATGTAATTTGTTTACTATAATATATAATTTTTTTCTGCATCACTTCTGTGTCCTCTCTTATTGACTGGTAAGGTAAGGGGAGGAGGCTCCTTAAATCCTGTGCTTCCTCGTTGTTTCCTGTCCTGGAGGCGGGGACACCCTCCTATGAATGCCGTTGTGGAGGCTATTGGAAAATCCAATTACCGGTAAGAGTAATTTACCCTTTCATACGAGCGTATCCGGATGCGTTGTGGCAAATCCGCGTGAGTAGGTACGCAATTGCAGTCAGTTTTGACTGCGATTGCGTTCCGTTAAGTTTTTATCGCGTGATTGCAATGCGTTTTGCACGCGCGTGATAAACTGAATGTGGTACCCAGACACAAACTTCTTTACAGAAGTTCAGGTTTGGGTTCAAGGTTGTGTAGAGATTGTATTATTTCCCCTTATAACATGGTTATAAGGTAAAATAATAGCATTCTGAATACAGAATGCATAGTACAATAGGGCGCAGCCGGCATCTCTTCTGATTTCATCTGTGAGGAGTAGGACCTTTGATGACGTCACTGCGTTCATCACCATGGTAATGGATCATGTGATGGACCATATAATGAGCGTAGTAACGTCATCAAAGGTCCTATTCCTCACAGATGAAGACAGAAGAGATGCCGGCTGCGCGAACAAGTGGATTAAGGTGAGTTAAATTTTTATTTTTTTTATAACCCCACCAGCCCTATTGTACTATGCATTCTGTATTCAGAATGCTATTATTTTCCCTTATAACCATGTTATAAGGAGAAATAATAATGATCGGGTCCCCATCCCGATCGTCTCCTAGCAACCGTGCGTGAAAATCGCACCGCATCTGCACTTGTTTGCGATTCTATAGAATAGAATGTTCTATATTCTGCGTTTTTCACGCAATGCAGGCCCCATAGAAGTGAATGGGGCTGCGTGAAAATCGCAAGCAAGTGCAGATGCGGTGCGATTTTGACGCACGGTTGCTAGGAGACGATCGGGATGGGGACCCGATCATTATTATTTCTCCTTATAACATGGTTATAAGGGAAAATAATAGCATTCTGAATACAGAATGCATAGTACAATAGGGCTGGTGGGGTTATAAAAAAAAAAAAATATTTAACTCCCCTTAATCCACTTGTTCGCGCAGCCGGCATCTCTTCTGTCTTCATCTGTGAGGAATAGGACCTTTTGATGACGTTACTACGCTCATTATATGGTCCATCACATGATCCATTACCATGGTGATGAACGCAGTGACGTCATCAAAGGTCCTACTCCTCACAGATGAAATCAGAAGAGATGCCGGCTGCGCCCTATTGTACTATGCATTCTGTATTCAGAATGCTATTATTTTCCCTTATAACCATGTTATAAGGAGAAATAATAATGATCGGGTCCCCATCCCGATCGTCTCCTAGCAACCGTGCGTGAAAATCGCACCGCATCTGCACTTGCTTGCGATTTTCACGCAGCCCCATTCACTTCTATGGGGCCTGCATTGCGTGAAAAACGCAGAATATAGAACATGCTGCGATTTTCACGTAACGCACAAGTGATGTGAGAAAAATCACGCATGTTTGGTACCCAAACCCGAACTTCTTCACAGAAGTTCGGGCTTGGGATCGGTGTTCTGTAGATTGTATTATTTCCGGGTCGGGCAAAAGATTAAGACGCTGGGATTTTAAATGCAAATTTTAAAGAGCATGTTTGTGAGTATGTGCAAATAATTTTTTTTAATCAAACATCATCGGAGCTTCACTATTGCAGAAGCTACTTGTATTCACAGAAACCTCTAAGAAAAGAAATGGAAAAAAATAGATTTACCTGGGGTATATCTGAATCAAGTCCGTGGTTAGATCCTGCATGATTGCATGGGAACGTGGATCTCCGTCAGAATAAAACCAACCAGCTACGGAGGGTATCATATACACGCCTTGGTTGACATAGCGCTGTGTAAGTATAATCTGTGCAGTGCAGGTCAAATAACCGTACGGACTTGCACTATCTTAACTTTTATTAGTTGCAGGATATCCATATATAGGATATTTGCAGCCCTCGGTTCTCTTTCAAAAGGGAGAAGGAAGAAGGAAAAACTGTTTGCATACTGGCCTTGATGATATGCGCAGTCCGAACTCTATATTCATACCTGTTTAAAGTGTGACTGACCCCACAACACTTTTCGGACCTGCAGCACAGCATTGTTGCGGACTGGTGATAAATTTCTTTTGTATTGTACTTTTAAATATAGCTTGAAGGTGTACTTGCGCCATGAAAACTATGTTTACACTGTCACAGCCATATAAAAGCGTGGTCTCTAACATTTCACTGTGAGCTGAGCATGGGGAGAAACGTGGTAAGGGGAGCACATGCGCTAGGGACTGTGTTGCTGAAAACTGGTTTAAAAAAAGAACATTGGGGAGGGTGAGTGCAGGGAGACTGCAGGTTGAGTGTATTGCCATGCTATTGACGTTCTTCTGCACTCACATTTAGTTATTCCGTTATTTTACTCCTACAATTAGTGGGGGGAAATTTAGCTAAACTGGTGTAAAGGAAAAAAACTGCTTAGTTGCTTTGAGTAACCAATCAGATTCCAATTTTTATTTTGCAGAACTCCTTTGGAAAAAGGTGGAATTTTATTGGTTGCTATGGGCAACTAAGCCATTTTCCTTTACACCAGTTTTGATAAATCTCCCCCAGTGCGCTTCAGTATATAAGGCAGGTGTAATATAGCGCTCTGTGCAGCACGTTTTACTGCACCCACATTCAGAGTTAATCCGTTGTGTTAGCGAAACAGTTATGTTTATATTCCAGGACAATGTAATATTTTACCCTGTTCAACTGTGCAGTGAAGGCAAATTTATCATACGGAATGCATTCTGTTGTGTTACATAGCATCAGTATTAGGCCACGGTTAAATATATCGCCCTGTTCATTTGTGCATTAGAGTGAATCTTGTCATAGCGAATGGCTTCTGTTAGCTGTTGCATTACATAACATCGATATTAGAACAGGTTAGCTAGGAATGAAGAATTTGGATCCAGTTGGACTGGGCAAAATTTTTAGCCATTGCCTGTTAGCAAAAATTTTATTCCGCATCACTGACAGCCACAACAAATTTTAACCCATTCCCGACATGTGACTTCACATGTCTGGTCTTTAAAGATTATTTCATACAGCAGGCACCCGCGCCTATTCTCGCAGACATTTAAACGGGTTCTCTCATCTAGGACAATTTGGACATTGTTGCGGAGCTTCACGGTATACCCTCAATATCTTCACTTAAATCCCCTTGTAGCTGAAGAAGCAGGTCAATATCCAAGAGACAATTTCCCCAGTGACTGGACGACACAGTTTGGGAGTCAACTGACTTTACTAGGCATGCGCACCTGGTTTCAAACCTCCAACAGCCTCATTTACATACAATACATAGATTACTATGGTACAAGCAGGGCTTTTTTTCTGGCGGAACGCACCGGAATGGCGTTCCGCCACCTTTTGACATCGCAGCCTGCCATTCTCCAGCATCGCAGGCTGCGATGTATCAGCGGGGAGGGACTGGGAGGAGGAGCTGGGGGCCGGTGCGTTCACTGTGCTCCGGCCCCCAGCTCCAGTACAGTTATAGAATGTGTAAAATGAATAATGATTCTATTCATGAGGCCCCCTCTGTAGTAGAACATTCAATATCCATCCTACTCACAGGGCTGTTATCGTAATCCAGGCCGGCCGGGCAGACGAGCGGCAGCGTCACTGACTGACGTCACGTGCCTGCCCGGCCTACTTTATGAATGAAGCAGGCGGCGCAGGCACGTGACGTCAGTCAGTGACGCTGCCGCTGGATTACTGGCCTGGATTACGATAACAGCCCTGTGAGTAGGATCATTATTAATTTTACACATTTTATAACTGTACTGGAGCGGCAATGGGGGAAGTCTGTGGATGGCACTGTTATGGTGTGGGGGGGGTCTGTGGATGGCACTGTTAAGGGGGGGGGGGTCTGTGGATGGCACTGTTAAGGGGGGGGTCTGTGGATGGCACTGTTAAGGGGGGGGGGGGGTCTGTGGATGGCACTGTTATGGGGTGGGGGGGGGGTCTGTGGATTGCACTGTTATGGGGTGGGGGGTCTGTGGATTGCACTGTTATGGGGTGGGGGGTCTGTGGATGGCACTGTTATGGGGTGGGGGGTCTGTGGATGGCACTGTTATGGGGTGGGGGGTCTGTGGATGGCACTGTTATAGGATGGGGGGGTCTGTGGATGGCACTGTTATAGGATGGGGGATCTGCGGATGCCATCCCCAGATCCCCCATTAACAGTGCCATCCCCAGATCCCCCCATTAACAGTGCCATCCCCATCTGGGGGGTTTCTTTGCTGGGCTGGACTTTTATAGCCCCCCCCAAATTTTACTTGCATTTCTGTTCTCTAAAGGGGTGGTTTTAGTGGGCGGTCCTAGGGGTGGGTAGGGGTGTGGCCAGGGGAGGGGGGCTGAGTTCCACCACCTTTTCTCTGAGAAAAAAAGCCCTGGGTACAAGGAAAGGTGGGGTCAGACAATAGCAAGGGTTGATGGGAGGTTGAGGAGGGACAGAGCAGCTGGTTTAAACTGGTGTCCCTGAGACAACACCCTGCTGGGGAAACAATGGGACAGGAAAAGGGGGAAGGGGAAGTGGTACAGACAAGAAATACATTCTGTAAGTGGCTAGGTTTGCCACAATGCTCCCCCAGAACCAAGCCGGCATACACAGTCTGATCCCAACGGATCGGCTTGGGGATGTCCAGAGGAGCGCTCACAGATCACTTTTCAAGTTCAGTTTGTCTGGATAACCCGTCGGCGTTGCCATTTTGTTTCCCAGGGCGGTAATGGATGGTAAAGTCAAAAGGCTGCAGCGCCAAACTCCAGCGCAGCAGCCGGGCATTGTCTCCTGACACCCTGTTCAGCCACACCAACGGGTCGTGATCTGTGAGTAAGGAAAAGGGTTGTCCATACAAATAGGGCTGCAGCTTTTTAAGGGCCCACACCACGGCCAGGCATTCTTTTTCTATGGCGGCGTAGCTTACTTCCCGGGGTAAAAGTTTTCTGCTTAAGTAAGCCACTGGATGCTCGCCGCCATCTTCTCCGACTTGGCTCAGTACTGCCCCCAATCCAAACATAGAAGCGTCTGTGTGGACGAGAAAGCGTTTAGTTGGATCAGGGGCGGCAAGTGCAGGTGAATTTACAAGAGCCGTTTTTAGTTGCTGGAATACCTGCTCACACTCTGGGGTCCAGACTACTATCTTAGGAAGATTCTTGCGGGTCAAATCGGTGAGGGGTTTGGCCAGGGTACTGTAGTTGGGTACAAATTTACGGTAGTATCCTGCGGTACCTAGGAATGCCAGTACTTGAGTTTTGGTACGAGGGGTTGGCCATTTGGCTACAGCCTCTACCATAGCCGGTTCGGGTTTTTGTTGGCCGCTCCCTACCCGGTGTCCTAGGTATTGGACTTCTGCCATCCCTATATGGCACTTACTGGGTTTCAGAGTTAATCCTGCCTCCCTAATATGGTCTAGTACGGCTCCTATGTGGGTCAGGTGTTCAGTCCAGGAGTGGCTGAAGATCGCTATATCATCTAGATAGGCGCAAGCGTACTCCTGGAACCCATCCAATAGCCGATCCACCATCCTCTGAAAAGTAGCCGGAGCGTTTTTCATCCCGAATGGCATGACCTTAAACTGGTACAGGCCAAACGGGTGGCAAACGCCGAATTAGGGATGGCGTCTTCGGCTAGGGGAATCTGCCAATACCCCTTACAAAGATCTATTGTGGTGAGGTATTGGCCCCTGGCCATTTTTTCTAGGAGCTTGTCTATCCGGGGCATAGGGTAGGCATCGGATACGGTCTTATCATTAAGCCTCCAGTAGTCTACGCAGAAGCGGGTAGTCCCATCCCGCTTCGGCACCAGAACTACTGGGGAGGCCCAAGGGCTTTCAGAGTGCTCTGACTCCTAGTTGTAGCATTTCTTCAATTTCCTTGCGCATATTATCCTTTACGGATTCAGGTATGCGGTAAAAAGGTTGGCGGAGAGGGGTCTGCCCTGGTGTTTCTACTCTGTGGGTGGCTAACTGGGTGTACCCGGGAGATTAGAAAAAGTGGTTCCTTTTTCCCTTACTAGACTATGAGCCTGCGCCCTTTCCTGAACCTCTTCCAGGTCCTCTTTCTGGCCCTCTTTCTCTAGGAGGTCTGGGAGAGGTTAATTGTCAAAGTCCTCTGCGGCAGAGGCACAAATAGCGGTCACCTCTTCTATGCGCTCGTAGTAGGGCTTCAGCATGTTCACATGGAGCATGCGTCTGCCCCCTGCTCCAGCGCACGGGCCGATCACATAGGTGGTATCGCAGATTTGCTCCACCACCTTGTATGGACCCTGCCAGGAGCCCTGCAGCTTGTCATTAGGGACTGGCCGTAGGATTAACACCTTCTGCCCGACCTGAAAGCTGCGGTCCCTGGCCCCCTTATCGTACCATCTGCGCTGTCATTGTTGGGCCGCTTGGAGGTTAGTACGTACCGTCTGGGTCAGAGCCTCCAAGCGTTCCCTAAACTCCAGCACGTATGAGACAATAGGGGTACCATTCGTAGTCACCCCTCCCTCTCAGTGTTCTCTGATAAGGTCTAAGGGGCCCCTCACTCTCCTCCCGAACAATAATTCAAAAGGGGAGAATCCCGTGGATTCTTGGGGTACTTCCCTATAGGCAAAGAGCAAGTGGGGCAAAAACTGTTCCCAGTCTTTTTGAGTGTCTATGAACGTGCGGATCATCTGTTTAAGTGTTCCGTTAAACCGTTCACAGAGCCCGTTGGACTGGGGGTGGTAGGCGGAGTTTAAGATCGGTTTCACCCCACACACTTTTCAGAGTTGGTGGGTGACCTCTGCAGTGAACTGGGTGCCCCTATCCGATATAATCTCCCGGGGAAATCCCATACGGGAGAATATTCGCATAAGGGCATCGGCTATAGTCTCTGCATGTACATTGGTCAACGCCACTGCCTCTGGGTATCTAGTGGCGTAGTCCACTACGGTCAAGATGTATTTCTTGCCGGAGGGACTGGGTTTCGCTAGGGGTCCTATTATGTCTACAGATACTCGACTGAAGGGTTCTTCAATTATGGGCAGGGATCTGAGTTTGGCTTTATAGCGATCCCCTCTCTTCCCTACCCTCTGGTAGGTATCGCACGTTTGACAGTATTGTCTAATATCCTTTGAGATACCTGGCCAGAAGAAGTTCTGCGTCAGCCGATGTTTCGTTCGGCTGATTCCTAAATGTCCTGATAATGGTATATCGTGCGCGATGCGCAGCAACTCTTGTCTATACTTTCGGGGTACCACTAACTGCTTAGTGGGCACGGGTATGGACCCTGCTACTACCTTCTCTGCATAGCGGTATATGAGACCTTTGTCCCAAGCATATCTCTCTCCCTCCAACCCTCCTTGGTCCTTGTTTATCCTATCTTTATATACCTGCAGGGAGGGATCTAGGGCCACCTCACTGCCAAATTCCAGGGGGACATCCCAGGGGAGAATAGGAGGGGTGTGTAGGATATTGTTTACCTGAGCCTCAGAGTGATCGGATGGAGCCGTGGTGCGTGCTTGCTGCCGGGTAACAACCGGGTAGGCCTCTTGGATAGTTGGTTGAGGGACAAAAGCAGAGGTGAGCTCCCCCAAGTCGTTGCCCAAAATAACATCAGCGGGCAAATCCTGCATAATTCCCACCTCCACGTTTCCATGCCCTGCCCCCCAATTCAAATGCACCTTGGCAGTGGGAACTTGCTCCCCCTGCCACCCGTACAGCTACACAGTCTCCGGTGAGGGTGTGCTTAGGCACTAAATGATTTCGGACCAGGGTTAACGTGGCCCCAGAGTCACGTAATCCTTTTATACTCTTCCCCCTCCATGTGTACCACCTGGCGGTGCCCCTGGCGGTTGTCTGAGGCGGCTTGTATGGGGTTTACCTCATGTAGGATCCCCAGAGGCTCTTCTATTGAGGTGACTCTGGATGTTGGGAGCACAGATTCTCTTTGGCAGCAGTGTACTGCAGCCCGATTGGGGGGAGGAGGACCCTGGTGGTTCCAGTTCTGGCGAGGTCGGTTACGTGGGCAGTATCTCTGGAGGTGCCCCTGTTGGTTGCAGGTATGGCAGCGGATCGGTGGTCGGGTATTGTACCTAGGAGGGTACTGGTTGTGGCTCGCGGCTGGTCGTGGGTGAGCCAAGGTAGTCACTGCTGGCAGAGGGGTGGTAGATCCATACGTGGTCCGGTGTGGTGTGCGTTGGTCTCGCCTGGTGTCTTGGAACTCGTCAGCTAGCTTGGCTGCCTCTGGTAGGGTACGGGGTTTGCGATCTCGTACCCAATTTTGCAGTTCTGTGGTTAGTCCATTAAAAAACTGCTCCATTACTATTAACTGGAACATCTCTTCCATAGTGGTGACCCGTGTCGCTTCCATACACCCCTTGGCGGCTCGTTGTAGTCGGTGTGCCCATTCAGTGTGTGAGTCTTTTGATTGTTTCTTGATGTCCCGGAATTTGAGTCGGTATGCCTCAGCGGTAATGGCATACCGTGCTAGGATGACTTGTTTGACTTTGTGATAATTCCTGATGTCTTCGTCTGGGACGGTTCGGTATGCCTCTGCGACGCGGCCTGACAATCTACCTGCCAGCAGGGGTACTTGGTCCGCTGGGCTGATGTCGTGTAGCTGGCACAACCTTACGAAATCCTGTAGGTATTCGTCAATATCACTTTCTCCTTCTGTGTAATTGTTAAAAGCTTCGTAGGGAATCTTAGCTTTTCCCTGGGTAGTGCTGGTGGGCGCTGGGGCTCCTTCCCCCAACTCGCTGAATAGCGTTTTGCTTAGCTACAATGTACTCATGTACATCTATCAGTCTTTCTAGTGTCTCCACGGAGGGGGTGTTTGGGTAAAAAGCTAACCTGCTATTGAGCTCTCTTGTAAATTCCGTTGGCTCTGTCTCCTGTGGAGTTGCCGCAGTGGTCGCTCTGTCCCCCTCCATGAGTTCGGCCACAAGAGTAGCTTTGGTTTTGTTGCTGGCTTTTCTTCCCCTTGCTTCCAATAATTCCTTTAACGTAGTTCGTTTCAATGTTGCATAATTCGTCTCCATTCACCGTTCGTTCAAATGACTGCACATATTCTCAAACTCTGGTATATCCGCATAGCTGTTTCAACGAACTGCTGCTTTGCTGTGCTGCAAGGCTTGTATCCCACCGCTGCCACCAATTGTTGCGGAGCTTCATCGGTATACCCTCAATATCTTTACTTAAATCCCCTTGTAGCTGAAGAAGCAGGTCAATATCCAAGAGACAATTTCCCCAGTGACTGGACGACACACAGTTTGGGAGTAGTACATACAATACATAGATTACTATGGTACAAGGAAAGGTGGGGTCAGACAATAGCAAGGGCTGATGGGAGGTTGAGGAGGGACAGAGCAGCTGGTTTAAACTGGTCTCCCAGTGTCCCTGAGACAACACCCTGCTGGGGAAACGATGGGACAGGAAAAGGGGGAAGGGGAAGAGGTACAGACAAGAAAGACATTCTGTAAGTGGCTAGGTTTGCCACAGACATATCACTAGGATATGCCCCAATTGTCTGATTGGGACCTGCCCCTATTTCGAGAACGGAACTCCAAAAGTGGTGGAGGAAGCACTGTTCATGCGCAGGTGCCCTCTATTCATTTCTATGGGGCCACCAAAAATAGCCAAGCGCCGTCTCTCTTTCCTTCCTTTCCTTCTGCAGCACATGCCATGTGAAAAGGTTAAATTCCAAGCCTTCACACTGAGAGGCCTGGGTATGCCTGATTTATAGCGTTTTGTGGCAAATTAATTCATAACAAAAAAATTATTGTTGAAGTTCAGCGAATCGGCTGAGTCGAATTTTTCAAAACTTCGCTCATCTCTAGTTATAACAACAAAACAGTATTCACAAAATGTGCACATTCACAAATCCCTTAAAACCTTAAATGCCACGTGGTCTTAATAAAATATTATATAAGTATTTCTGTTTTTATTCTCTCACACACATTACATATTAACCCCTTAGTGACCACCCATACGTGTTTTTACGGCGGTCACTAAGGGGCCTTAGGCTGGGCCGCCGTGTTTTTACGGCGGCCCAGTTTAAGCGCCGCGCGGCTCCCCCGTGCACATGAGAGCCGGGGCCCTCCTCTAACAGCCCGGAACGGCAGGAGTGCCGATCCGGGCTGTTTAACCCTTTACATGCCGGGCGCAATGGCGCCCGCTGCATGTAAAGTGGTGACAGAGGGAGCGGACTCCCTCTGTCTCCCATCAGCACCCCGAAAATGCGATCGCGGGGTGCTGATGTGCTGGGAAGCTTACCTTGCTTCCAATGAGGGTCCGAGCCTGTCTTCAGTTCGGCGACCAATTGTATTATCATTCAGCCCTCCTTTTGGCAACGTGTCCGGAAATATCAGATAGCCCCCCTCTTACTATCGTTCACTTTTGACAAGATTTCGGTTATTTTTATATATTAGTTGAATAATTAAATAAGTAATTAATTTAATAGTGACTGTACTCCAGACTTTTGTTTACTCAAAAAGGGGGAGAGTGTATTGAACCGGTAGATACAGTACATTTCTCGTCTACACAGCTGGGAATAAGATTGTGGGATCAGATCTATGGCAGTTAGTATAAGTCCCATATGGTCACCAGCGTGTGCTTCTGAGAAATGTCTGGACACCCCATGTTTAAGATACTGTCGTTGAATGTTAGAACGGTGATTGTGTGTTTCTCTAAATGTTTGTGTTCTGCCAATATACTGTAGGCCACAAGGGCACTCCAGCATGTAGATAACGTATCTAGATTTGCAGTGGTGTTTCAGGGGAATGGATTCTCTAGTGTTGGAGATAGTGACTAGGTTTAAATTATAAGGAATATTCTGGCAGCACAGACCGCATTTGGACCAACATTTAAAGGAGCCTATGGGTGGAGTTATAGATTTTTAAATTTTTTGGCCTGAGTCCTGAGTGGTTAGATTAGGACAGGAGGGTGCTAGTAGATTTTTGAGTGTGTGCTTCTCGGAAAGTGATACCAGGTTTTATCGGAATCATGTTTCCAATGATGGGGTCTTGGTGGAGGATAGACAAGTGTTTTTAAATTATCATTTTTATGGAGTTATGAAGCGAGTTATACCTAGTGTAGAAATTAAACTGTATATTATGCGGTTTGGTTTCGAGGGTGGTAGTGTGGGGTTTTAAGGAAATTGCTTGGCTCTCTTTTGAGATTCGGGACCTTGAATCGCATATAAGATTTTTGGGCTATCCCTTGTCCCTGAATCTCTTTTGTAGCAAGTCTAGTTGATCAGTCAAGGTCTTATTGTCTGAACAGTTTCTACTGACCCTCCTGATCTGTCCGTAGGGGATATTCTTCTTCCATTTGTGAAAATGGCAGCTACTGAAGTCAAGGTAGCTATTTGCATCAACTTCCTTAAAGTGTGTACTGGTCATGATCCGATTCTCATTAGTTTGGAGGTGAAGGTCTAAAAAGACTATAGAATTCAGATTAGAGTGGGAAGTAAATGTTAAATTCCAGTTGTTCTGGTTTAATTGCTGAATGAATGTGGAGAGGGAGGGCTGGCCCCCTTTCCATATGAAAATAATATTGTCGATTAAAACGTTTATCAAAGATGATATTTTCATGTTCAAGCAGGCCCTCTCGACTTTCGAAGGCTCCCATGAACAAATTGGCATATGACGGAGCAAATTTTGTTCCCATCGCAGTTCCACATGTTTGGAGGTAAAATTCCCCCTGGTATTGGAAATAATTATGCGTTAATATATATTCGTTGGAATCCAAAATAAAGGTCTTTTGGTCAGAAGGTAAATATATATCCTTGTGCAAAAAGCCTTTAACTTCTTTTAGGCCCAGGTGGTGCTGGATGTTACTATACAGGGCCGAGACGTCTAATGTCACCCATCGCAACCCTGGTTCTCACTTAATATCCTGTAAAAGTAAGATCAGGTGGCTGGAGTCTCTCAAATATGATGGTAAATGTTTTACATGCCTCTGTAGGGTATGATCTATGTATGCAGATAGCTTTGATGTTAGTGAATCGATCCCTGAAATGATTGGACGGCCAGGGGGATTGGTAAGGCTTTTATGGATTTTTGGTAGGAAATAAAAATACGGAATAGATGAAAATGCAATCTTCAGAAACTGGGTCTCCTTTTTCGTAAGGATTTCTTCTGTGTGACCCCTATCTATAAGGGTGACTAGAGTTTTCTTAAAGGATTCCGTTGGGTCTCCTGGGAGTTTCATATAATAGCATTCGTCGGACAAAATTCTCATGGCTTCAGTGTGATAGGCACCAGAATCGAGAATAACCACCTTTGTCAGCACTTTTGATGACTAGTTCTTTGTTGGATTTCAGGGAGGAGATGGCTCTTTCCTGGGCTCTAGTGAGGTTTCATTTTGGTCTAATTTCTTTCAGGTTAGAATTGACCAGGCTATTTAAATCGGTAAGTACCATGTTATAAAATGTGTCTAGATGTGGATCGTGTGTCACGAGGGTGTCAAGAGCCACGACTGACTCCGTTATACCCGGAGTCAGGAAGTCGCAGCGGGTGGCTGCGCGTTCGATGTACAAAGACAGTGCTGTTTCGTAATGGTAGCTTTCTTGGTTTGCCTTGCAATCCTTTTTGGCTCACTCAGGGATCCGTAGCTTCTCCTCCTCAGCTGTTTCTTGTCCAGCAATCCCAACCTCCTTATATTCCCATCTCCCACTTCTCCGGTTGCCAGATAGAGCTTCCTGCCTGGACTTCTATACTGACCCACTGGAGCTGAGTAGCTGTGTTCCCTGGTTGTTGTTCCAGAGTGTTACCCTCCAGATCCCTGTTGGGCCTTGTTGGTCTGCTGTTGTCGCCCACCTGGGATTATATGTTTGTCTGTATTGTCTGTCCTCTCCTTGGTGTTTTCCTCTTAGTGTCAGTGGTGCGGACTAGTGATCCCACCGCCCTGTTCACTACACAGGGCTCATCTTAGGGAAAGCCAGGGTTTAGGCATGTGATCGGCATACGGGTGAGGAACCCGTCTAGGGCAGTCAGGTGCCAGCCGCAAGGTGAGTCAGGGGTCACCACCTTTCCCTCTCCCTTGGACAGGCCTTCCCTTTTCCCTCCCTTTGCGTGATGCCGGTCATTACATTATATCTGGCCCTTATTTTGTGTAGGTAAAAAAAAAAAAAAAAAATTCTTTCTACCTACTTAGAATCCAGTATGGATCCAATTCCTGCTTTGTCAAAGCAACTTCAAGGCCTGTCTTTGGAGGTGGCAGGCGTCGGTCCTCCAGCAACAGCAGCAATTGCAACAGACCGCAAGCCCAGCGGTTGCTACAGGTAACCAGGTTGTTGCGGAACCCAAGGTTGTTCTTCCTGACAGATTTTCTGGGGGAAGGGACAAATTAGTGACGTTCCGTGAGGCCTGTAAATTATATTTTAAACTGCGCCCTTACTCCTCTGGTAATGAAGAACAGCGGGTGGGGGTTGTTATTTCCCTGCTGCAGGGGGACCCGCAATCCTGGGCGTTCTCTTTACCCACTGATTCCCAGGCTCTCCGGTCAGTGGATGAATTTTTTGGGGCCTTGGGTCTCATATATGACGACCCTGACCGAGTCGCACTGGCTGAATAAAAATTACGGAGACTCCTACAGGGAGAGCGGCCAGTAAAGGAGTATTGCGCAGAGTTCCGTAGGTGGGCTACGGATACCCAGTGGAACGACCCGGCTCTCAGGAGTCAGTTCTGCTCTGGGTTATCCGAAAGGATTAAGGATGCGCTTGCGCTGTATGAGACTCCCTTTTCCCTTGATGCGGTGATGTCCCTTTCTATCAGAATAGATAGACGTCTTAGGGACAGATTGAAAAATCTGGAGCAATTGGTAACCCCTCTCAAGCAGCAGTTAGTCTGTACGGACTTAGACGAGCCTATGCAGCTAGGAGGAACTACTCGTCAGGTCCATCCTCCTGAGGCTCGCCGTAGGCGTGGGGTTTGTTTTTTCTGTGGGGAGAGGGGTCATTTTATTAATGTCTGTCCTTCCTTCCTCAAAAACAAAAGACCGTCGGAAAACTACTAACCCCAGGCTGTGTGGAGGATGTCAGCCGGGGGGTATACGTTTCCTCCATACGAACATCGCAATTTGTGTTGCCAGCGGTTGTTGTTTTTGGCGTTAAGACGGAGACTATTTCTTTTTTTCTAGACAGTGGAGCAGGAGTAAATTTGATAGATGCCCATTTTGCCCACACTATGGGTTTGTCTCTCTGTACGCTACAGAGACCTATTCCCATATTCTCTATTGATTCTGCTCCTCTGTCTCAGAGAAACCTCACTCACATTGTCCATAACTTACACCTTCGTGTAGGGGACCACCATAACGAGTTGCTTTCATGTTATGTTCTGGAGGGGCTTCCCACTCCGGTGGTGTTGGGTCTTCCCTGGTTGGTAGCGCACAATCCAGTGGTGGATTGGCAGGCCAGGGAGATATTGGAGTGGAGTGAGCAGTGCAGAGAAAATTGCTTAAATAGCAATTGCTTAGTCGCCTCCATAGCTACCCTACCCACATTTGTTTCGGACTTTGAGGACGTTTTTTCTGAAAAGGGTTGTCAAAAGTTACCACCTCACCGTCCTTATGATTGCCCGGTTAACCTGATTCCCGGTGCAAAATTACCCAAGACCAGGTTATATAATCTTTCGGGTCCAGAGAGACAAGCCATGAAAGATTATATCTCCGAGAGCTTGGCTAAGGGACACATCAGACCCTCTTCTTCACCCGTGGCTGCAGGGTTTTTCTTCGTTAAAAAGAAAGATGGGGGCCTGCGTCCTTGCCTAGATTTTCGCGAATTAAACCAGATAACCATCCGAGACCCATACCCTCTTCCTCTCATTCCTGACCTGTTTAATCAGATTGCGGGTGCTAGGTGGTTCTCAAAACTTGATCTTAGGGGGGCCTACAATCTGATTCGTATCAAGGAAGGGGATGAGTGGAAGACAGCCTTTAACACCCCTGAGGGGCATTATGAAAATCTAGTCATGCCTTTCGGTCTGACCAATGCTCCTGCTGTCTTCCAACATTTCGTTAATGACATTTTTAGTCATCTTATCGGCAGGTTTATGGTGATATACCTAGATGATATTTTAATTTATTCGTCGGATCTGAAAACACATGAGGTGCATGTCAGGCAGGTACTGCAGGTCCTACGGACGAATAAATTATATGCCAAAATTGAAAAGTGTGTTTTCGCCGTTCAGGAAATACAGTTCCTAGGGTATTTATTATCTGCTTCAGGTTTCTGTATGGATCCTAGGAAGGTCCAGGCAATTTTAGATTGGGATCTTCCTGAGAACCTCAAAGCACTGCAACGGTTCTCGGGCTTTGCAAATTTCTATAGAAAATTCATTAAAAATTATTCGGTGATTGTAAAACCCCTTACTGACATGACTAGGAAGGGGACTGATTTTTCTAAATGGTCTGACGCCGCTAAAATTGCTTTTTCCTCTCTAAAAGCGAGGTTTACCTCGGCACCTGTACTAATCCAACCTGATGTCTCCCAGCCTTTTATTGTTGAAGTAGATGCGTCAGAGGTGGGAGTGGGGGCTGTGCTGTCTCAGGGTCCATCTCCTGGCAAATGGCGTCCTTGTGCTTTATTTTCTAAAAAACTATCTTCAGCAGAGAAGAACTATGATATTGGCAATAGGGAACTATTAGCTATTAAACTAGCATTTGAAGAATGGCGTCACTTTTTAGAGGGGGCAATCCACCCCGTCACTGTGATTACGGACCACAAAAACCTTCTGTACCTCGAATCAGCTAAGCGTCTCACCCCTAGACAAGCTAGGTGGTCGCTATTTTTTACCAGGTTTAACTTTGTTATTACCTATCGTCCTGGGGCAAAAAATACCAAGGCAGATGCATTATCGCATTGTTTCCCTGGAGGGGGTAATGTGAGTGATCCGGTACCCATTCTACAAAGAGGAGTGGTTGTCTCTGCGGTACACTCTGTTCTGGAGGGGAAGGTGTTAGAGGCCCAGGGGGACGCCCCGGTCTCTTTCCCCTCAGAGAAATTGTTTGTACCGTTGAACCTGCGTCTCGAATTATTAAAGGAACTTCATAATTCGGCACTTGCTGGGCACCCGGGTAGTAAAGCAACCTTGGAGCTATTGTCTCGTCGTTTTTGGTGGCCAAGGTTGCGTCAGGATGTAATGGATTTTGTGTCTTCTTGTTCTACCTGTGCACGCGCGAAAGTCTCTCATACACATCCTGCAGGGTCTTTATTGCCACTTGTCATTCCCAATAGGCCATGGACACATCTGTCAATGGATTTTATCACTGACTTACCTTTGTCTGCGGGTAAAACAGTTATCTTGGTAGTAGTGGACAGGTTTAGCAAAATCGTACACTTCATTGTGTTACCCGCACTACCTAATGCTAAGACTCTTGCTCAGGTATTCATCAGTGAAATCGTGAAGCTTAACGGGGTCCCTTCCGATGTTGTTTCAGATCGGGGAACCCAGTTTATTTCTAAGTTTTGGAAAGCTTTTTGTTCCCGTTTGGGGGTACACTTGTCCTTTTCCTCAGCTTTCCATCCTCATTCGAATGGACAGACTGAGCGTATCAACCAAAACCTTGAGACATATCTAAGATGTTTTGTGTCTGAAAACCAAGAGGTGTGGTCATCATATTTACCGTTAGCTGAGTTTGCCATAAATAGTCGCCGTCAGGAATCTACTGGGAAGTCACCATTTCTTGGTGCATATGGTTTTCATCCCCAATTCTGTACTTTCAAAGAGGGGGGGTCTTCTGGGGTTCCCGAAGAGGAACGGTTTTCGTCGTCTCTTTCATCTGTATGGCAGAAAGTGCAAGCTAATTTGAAAAATATGGGAGGTAAATATAAATGCATGGCTGATAAGAAACGGTCGCCAGGTCCGGACCTAGGAGTGAATGACTGTGTGGTTATCTACTAGGAATATTAAATTAAAGGTTCCCTCTTGGAAACTGGGTCCTAGGTTTATTGGTCCTTACAAAATAGTAGCCATCATTAACACCGTGGCTTTTCGCCTGGAGCTACCTCAGACTTTTAAAATTCATAACGTCTTTCATAAATCGTTACTCAAAAAGTATGTTCCACCTCTAGAACCATCACCGCTGCCACCCCCTCCTGTTATTGTGCATGGTAATCTAGAGTTTCAAATATCCAAAATTGTTGATTCTCGTCGGGTCCGCCGTTCTCTTCAATATCTGGTGCATTGGAGGGGTTACGGTCCCGAGGAAAGAATGTGGGTTCCAGCGTCTTAAGGTAAACGCCGACAGGTTAGTTCGGGTTTTTCATGCCTCTCATCCTGAGAGACCTAGTCCTGAGTGTCCGGAGACCCCTCGTGGAAGGGGGGGTACTGTCACGAGGGTGTCAAGAGCCACGTCTGACTCCGTTATACCCGGGGTCAGGAAGTCGCAGCGGGTGGCTGCGCGTTCGATGTACAAAGACAGTGCTGTTTCGTAATGGTAGCTTTCTGGGCTTGCCTTGCAATCCTTTTTGGCTCACTCAGGGATCCGTAGCTTCTCCTCCTCAGCTGTTTCTTGTCCAGCAATCCCAACCTCATTATATTCCCATCTCCCACTTCTCTGGTTGCCAGATATAGAGCTTCCTGCCTGGACTTCTATACTGACCCACTGGAGCTGAGTAGCTGTGTTCTTTGGTTGTTGTTCCAGAGTGTTACCCTCCGGATCCCTGTTGGGCCTTGGTGGTCTGCTGTTGTCGCCCACCTGGGATTATATGTTTGTCTGTATTGTCTGTCCTCTCCTTGGTGTTTTCCTCTTAGTGTCAGTGGTGCGGACTAGTGATCCCACCGCCCTGTTCACTACACAGGGCTCATCTTAGGGAAAGTCAGGGTTTAACCACCTCCGGACCGCTGTACGCACAGACGCGTCCTGGAGGTGGTTGATTCATTCCTCCTGGACGCGCCGGCGCGTCCTCTCGCGAGACGCGAGATTTCCTGTGAACGCGCGCACACAGGCGCGCGCGCTCACAGGAACGGAAGGTAAGAGAGTTGATCTCCAGCCTGCCAGCGGCGATCGTTCGCTGGCAGGCTGGAGATGTGTTTTTTTTAACCCCTAACAGGTATATTAGACGCTGTTTTGATAACAGCGTCTAATATACCTGCTACCTGGTCCTCTGGTGGTCCCATTTGTTTGGATCGACCACCAGAGGACACAGGTAGCTCAGTAAAGTCCCACCAAGCACCACTACACTACACTACACCCCCCCCCCCGTCACTTATTAACCCCTTATTAGCCCCTGATCACCCCTAATCACCCCTGATCACCCCATATAGACTCCCTGATCACCCCCCTGTCATTGATTACCCCCCTGTCATTGATCAACCCCCTGTAAAGCTCCATTCAGATGTCCGCATGATTTTTACGGATCCACTGATAGATGGATCGGATCCGCAAAACGCATCCGGACGTCTGAATGAAGCCTTACAGGGGCATGATCAATGACTGTGGTTATCACCCCATATAGACTCCCTGATCACCCCCCTGTCATTGATCACCCCCCTGTCATTGATTACCCCCCTGTAAAGCTCCATTCAGACGTCCGCATGATTTTTACGGATCCACTGATAGATGGATCGGATCCGCAAAACGCATCCGGACGTCTGAATGAAGCCTTACAGGGGCATGATCAATGACTGTGGTGATCACCCCATATAGACTCCCTGATCACCCCCCTGTAAAGCTCCATTCAGATGTCCGCATGATTTTTACGGATCCACTGATAGATGGATCGGATCCGCAAAACGCATCCGGACGTCTGAATGAAGCCTTACAGGGGCATGATCAATGACTGTGGTGATCACCCCATATAGACTCCCTGATCACCCCCCTGTAAAGCTCCATTCAGATGTCCGCATGATTTTTACGGATCCACTGATAGATGGATCGGATCCGCAAAACGCATCCGGACGTCTGAATGAAGCCTTACAGGGGCATGATCAATGACTGTGGTTATCACCCCATATAGACTCCCTGATCACCCCCCTGTCATTGATCACCCCCCTGTCATTGATTACCCCCCTGTAAAGCTCCATTCAGACGTCCGCATGATTTTTACGGATCCACTGATAGATGGATCGGATCCGCAAAACGCATCCGGACGTCTGAATGAAGCCTTACAGGGGCATGATCAATGACTGTGGTGATCACCCCATATAGACTCCCTGATCACCCCCCTGTCATTGATTACCCCCCTGTCATTGATCACCCCCCTGTAAAGCTCCATTCAGACGTCCGCATGATTTTTACGGATCCACTGATGGATGGATCGGATCCGCAAAACGCATCCGGACGTCTGAATGAAGCCTTACACGGGCGTGATAAATGACTGTGGTTATCACCCCATATAGACTCCCTGATCACCCCCCTGTCATTGATCACCACCCCTGTCATTGATCACCCCCCCTGTCATTGATCACCCCCCCTGTCATTGATCACCCCCCCTGTCATTGATCACCCCCCTGTTATTGATCAACCCCCTGTCATTGATCAACCCCCCTGTCATTGATCACCCCCCTGTCATTGATCACCCCCCTGTAAGGCTCCATTCAGACATTTTTTTGGCCCAAGTTAGCGGAATTATTATTTTTTTTTCTTACAAAGTCTCATATTCCACTAACTTGTGACAAAAAATAAAATCTCACATGAACTCACCATACCCCTCACGGAATCCAAATGCGTAAAAATTTTTAGACATTTATATTCCAGACTTCTTCTCACGCTTTAGGGCCCCTAGAATGCCAGGGCAGTATAAATACCCCACATGTGACCCCATTTCGGAAAGAAGACACCCCCAGGTATTCCGTGAGGGGCATATTGAGTCCATGAAAGATTGAAATTTTTGTCCCAAGTTAGCGGAACGGGAGACTTTGTGAGAAAAAAATAAAAAATATCAATTTCCGCTAACTTGTGCCAAAAAAAAAAAATTTCTATGAACTCGCCATGCCCCTCATTGAATACCTTGGGGTGTCTTCTTTCCAAAATGGGGTCACATGTGGGGTATTTATACTGCCCTGGCATTCTAGGGGCCCCAAAGCGTGAGAAGAAGTCTGGTATCCAAATGTCTAAAAATGCCCTCCTAAAAGGAATTTGGGCCCCTTTGCGCATCTAGGCTGCAAAAAAGTGTCACACATCTGGTATCGCCGTACTCAGGAGAAGTTGGGGAATGTGTTTTGGGGTGTCTTTTTACATATACCCATGCTGGGTGAGATAAATATCTTGGTCAAATGCCAACTTTGTATAAAAAAATGGGGAAAAGTTGTCTTTTGCCAAGATATTTCTCTCACCCAGCATGGGTATATGTAAAATGACACCCCAAAACACATTCCCCAACTTCTCCCGAGTACGGAGATACCAGATGTGTGACACTTTTTTGCAGCCTAGGTGGGCAAAGGGGCCCATATTCCAAAGAGCACCTTTCGGATTTCACTGGTCATTTACCTACTTACCACACATTAGGGCCCCTGGAAAATGCCAGGGCAGTATAACTACCCCACAAGTGACCCCATTTTGGAAAGAAGACACCCCAAGGTATTCCGTGAGGGGCATGGCGAGTTCCTAGAATTTTTTATTTTTTGTCACAAGTTAGTGGAAAATGATGATTTTTTTTTTTTTTTTTTTTTTTTCATACAAAGTCTCATATTCCACTAACTTGTGACAAAAAATAAAAACTTCCATGAACTCACTATGCCCATCAGCGAATACCTTGGGGTCTATTCTTTCCAAAATGGGGTCACTTGTGGGGTAGGTATAATGCCCTGGTATTTTAGGGGCCCAAATGTGTGGTAAGGAGTTTGAAATCAAATTCTGTAAAAAATGACCAGTGAAATCCGAAAGGTGCTCTTTGGAATATGGGCCCCTTTGCCCACCTAGGCTGCAAAAAAGTGTCACACATCTGGTATCTCCGTACTCAGGAGAAGGTGGGGAATGTGTTTTGGGGTGTCATTTTACATATACCCATGCTGGGTGAGATAAATATCTTGGTCAAATGCCAACTTTGTATAAAAAAATGGGAAAAGTTGTCTTTTGCCAAGATATTTCTCTCACCCAGCATGGGTATATGTAAAAAGACACCCCAAAACACATTCCCCAACTTCTCCTGAGTACGGAGATACCACATGTGTGGCACTTTTTTGCAGCCTAGGTGGGCAAAGGGGCCCATATTCCAAAGAGCACCTTTTGGATTTCACTGGTCATTTACCTACTTACCACACATTAGGGCCCCTGGAAAATGCCAGGGCAGTATAACTACCCCACAAGTGACCCCATTTTGGAAAGAAGACACCCCAAGGTATTCCGTGAGGGGCATGGCGAGTTCCTAGAATTTTTTATTTTTTGTCACAAGTTAGTGGAAAATGATGATTTTTTTTATATATTTTTTTTTTTCATACAAAGTCTCATATTCCACTAACTTGTGACAAAAAATAAAAACTTCCATGAACTCACTATGCCCATCAGCGAATACCTTGGGGTCTCTTCTTTCCAAAATGGGGTCACTTGTGGGGTAGTTATACTGCCCTGGCATTCTAGGGGCCCAAATGTGTGGTAAGGAGTTTGAAATCAAATTCTGTAAAAAATGACGAGTGAAATCCGAAAGGTGCTCTTTGGAATATGGGCCCCTTTGCCCACCTAGGCTGCAAAAAAGTGTCACACATCTGGTATCTCCGTATTCAGGAGAAGTTGGGGAATGTGTTTTGGGGTGTCTTTTTACATATACCCATGCTGGGTGAGAGAAATATCTTGGCAAAAGACAACTTTTCCCATTTTTTTATACAAAGTTGGCATTTGACCAAGATATTTATCTCACCCAGCATGGGTATATGTAAAATGACACCCCAAAACACATTCCCCAACTTCTACTGAATACGGAGATACCAGATGTGTGACACTTTTTTGCAGCCTAGGTGGGCAAAGGGGCCCACATTCCAAAGAGCACCTTTCGGATTTCACTGGTCAGTTTTTACAGAATTTGATTTCAAACTCCTTACCACACATTTGGGCCCCTAGAATGCCAGGGCAGTATAACTACCCCACAAGTGACCCCATTTTGGAAAGAAGAGACCCCAAGGTATTTCGTGATGGGCATAGTGAGTTCATGGAAGTTTTTATTTTTTGTCACAAGTTAGTGGAATATGAGACTTTGTAAGAAAAAAAAAAAAAAAAATCATCATTTTCCGCTAACTTGTGACAAAAAATAAAAAGTTCTATGAACTCACTATGCCCATCAGCGAATACCTTAGGGTGTGTACTTTCCGAAATGGGGTCATTTGTGGGGTGTTTGTACTGTCTGGGCATTGTAGAACCTCAGGAAACATGACAGGTGTTCAGAAAGTCAGAGCTGCTTCAAAAAGCGGAAATTCACATTTTTGTACCATAGTTTGTAAACGCTATAACTTTTACCCAAACCATTTTTTTTTTACCCAAACATTTTTTTTTTATCAAAGACATGTAGAACAATAAATTTAGAGCAAAATTTATATATGGATGTCATTTTTTTTGCAAAATTTTACAACTGAAAGTGAAAAATGTCATTTTTTTTGCAAAAAAATCGTTAAATTTCGATTAATAACAAAAAAAGTAAAAATGTCAGCAGCAATGAAATACCACCAAATGAAAGCTCTATTAGTGAGAAGAAAAGGAGGTAAAATTCATTTGGGTGGTAAGTTGCATGACCGAGCAATAAATGGTGAAAGTAGTGTAGGTCAGAAGTGTAAAAAGTGGCCTGGTCTTTCAGGGTGTTTAAGCACTGGGGGCTGAGGTGGTTAAGCACGTGATCGGCATACGGGTGAGGAACCCGTCTAGGGACGTCAGGGCAGTCAGGTGCCAGCCGCAAGGTGAGTCAGGGGTCACCACCTTTCCCTTTCCCTCTCCCTTGGACAGGGCCTTCCCATTTCCCTCCCTTTGCGTGACGCCGGTCATTACATCGTGGTTTAAATTGGGATGGATTGGGGAGTTAGTAGTGGTTTGAATGGTGGAATTAGGGGCCAGGTCTTTTAGTGCTAAATGTCGTTTCAGAGTTAATTTACGTCTATTGGTTCAGGTCGACAAATAGTTTGAACATGTCGGGCCCCTTTGTAGGACAGAATGATAGCCCATTCGAGAGTACTTCCACCTCAACAGTGCTAAGGTTATGGCTTGAGAGGTTAAATATTCCTTTCTCTTTTAGGTGTTTGATGGGCTCTTATGTTGGCTCAGCTGTTCCGGTCGTGATTTTTTGATGTCTGGACCTACCTCTCTTTCCTCCTCTACATCCTCTTCGTCGGACATGACTCTTTAGTTTTTCTGGGAGAGTGGCTGGATTGGACTGTAGAACTGGGTTATTTTCTGATTTCGCTGTGAGCGTATGTTCTGAGAAGGATTGGGTTGAATCGGTGGTGAGTTGACCAAATAAGGAGATGCTGGAATATACTGGTCTAGATCCAGTTTGAATGCCAGCAGAGGGAGACAAATGATTTAAGAGAGAGGATTGATCTGCCAGATTAACTGGTAGAGCTATAAAGGTTTCAGAGCTAAATAAATCCTCACTATAGACTGATATATTATCTATTTCATCAATAGGGGTTTGATGCTGAGGTCCAATGGGACTTGGCGACTTTATAGGAGGGGTGTGGATCCCTATTGTTGGACCAGGTGTTTTTTTTTTAAGTTCCCATAGAGGGTGTTGTATGGGATGTATTGGTGGTAAGGTTAATGGTATGAGGTGAGAATGTTGGCTGGTAGAGTCCGTTGGATGCTGTCAAATCTGTATTGATATTTTGCGGTGGAGAGATTCCTGCCAATTTGCTACTCTCCCTGGAGTTCTGTCTTATTTCCCCGTGTGCCACATCGTGTCTGGGTTCTACGGTTGTATGCAGACAATCCAATTGTGGAGATCCGCTATGGCCTTCATGTGGCAGCATTCTAATATTTATATTCTCAAGAGCCAGAGTGGGGGAGATTAAAGGGTGATCAGGTCTCACCTTGGGAGGTTTTGTCCTGATGTATTCTGGGGAAAAAGTGTAGTTTTGAGGCCAAATTTGAGTGCATGTGTCAACTGTTGTATCCTTGTTATCATAATATGCTGAAGTCGGTAAGACAGGTGATCTTGTTTCTTTTCTCAAGGTGGTGGAGAAAGAACCCCCCTTTTTTTCCCCGGAAGAGGTCGAGGTGTAGGTTGGACCTCTTGACTTCTATAAAAGATCCTGCCTGAAAATGTTGAAGGATTCTTCTGAAAAAGGTGTCTAGCTTCATAAGTATTGGATCTAGGAAATCTAGATAGTTTCACTGTCATTGTTGTAACTTCCTTGCAGCATACTACTATCTCCCAATATGAGCGAATTATGGAATGACAGGAGAGATAGAATCTTCTTTGTCCAGTCATTTTTTAATAATAAAAAGGATAATCCTAATCAATATAACCAACATTGGCAAGAAAATAAGAATAGAATAAAATCATCAGTTATGTGAAAAGATTAGAACAGTTATTGATCACCGAGATGCGGGGCTTATGGGAGGTCTCCTCCCTAGAACAATACTTAGAAAATGATACAGTACCGAAGGGTTTAAAAGTGACAAAACCCCTCAATGGCGATTTGGGGGATATAACTACCATAAAAGAATGGGACGAACTATTCCATGACTTTTCAAAAAAAGCAGTAGGTTTTATTATATAAAAAAGAAAGGAAAGTCTAAGGAGGAATAATCAGGAGATCCTAGAACTATTTGACAAAATTAGGCCATATAAGGGGGAGGAGGATCTGATCAGAATATCTAGGTCCGTGAAGAATAGAATAAAAATTAAAGAAGATGCTATTATAGTCAAAAAAAACTAAGAAATTCAAGAGAGATGAAGTAAAAACTGACAAATTAACCAATTCAGATCTAATACAAGAAGAAGCTAGCTTAGTGTCAGAGGGGAAATTTGACACCATTGATAACACATGGTGTGATTGTACCCTTAATAATCTCTCAGTCTATGAGGAAAGTCCGGATATGGAATTAAACTCCTGTGAAAGAGACAGGGACAGGAACAAAACACCTTCACCATTAGGAATAGAACCTGATATTGTCAAAGAAACAACAAAACAACAAGAGAATGGCTCCATAATATCTCCGAACAGGTATGCCATCCTAGAGAGAATAGAAGAAGAGCCAGTTATTGAGGTCACACTTCCACCATCAAGGGTCGGTGCAATCACACAAAAAACAAAAACAAATAAACAACCAAGCTATGCCGCTGTAGTAAAAGGCAAAAACAATATAACTAAAACAAAAAACAGTTCCAAACAAACTAAACCAAGGAACACCGTTACCAGTAAGAAAATAAAGAAAACTATTAATAAGGATTTTTTTTTTGTACAAGGAACCAAACAAAAAGAAAAAAAACAGAAGAGGCAGAGGATTGACTAGAATTATGCTCCAACAAAAACGCATAGGAGAAGGCATATTTAATTTAAGCAATCACAATCTGAGTAAGGAAGAACTCACTCTCCTTCATAAAGGTTTAAAATTTGCCCCCACATCCAAATTCAATTCATTTGATGCCTTCATTGGGGTAAAAAAAATCCTAAGGAAATTAGCCCTAAAAAAAATTTCATTAAAAAAGAGAAATTAATCCATACGAACAAACAACCAATTACAGACCGTACTAACATGAAAAACATGACAACAAAAGGAGCTATGGGAAAAACTGCCGGAGCCGTGAAATTGTGTCCTAATAAAACATCGCCTGAACAGAATACAAGGACAGTAAGAACTGACACAAATAACCATTTAGTTCCCCAGGACAAATTTGCCCATACTGATTTAAAACCAGTATCTAAATTTAATCCTGTTTCAGAATACTCAGACTCTATCATTACTTTTCAATCATTGGTCATCAGGGACCTACTTCGCACTAACCCTAAAAAGAAAAGAGGGCCTCATAACCTATCCAGAGGTGAAATCAGAGCCATTAAATCACTACAAACTAACCATTCTATCACCATTAGACCAGTGGACAAAGGAGGAGGATTAGTTATATTGAACCATAGTGACTACCATCAAGAATCCCTTAGACTCCTCTCTGATGATAAAACTTACAAAAAATTAATCTTAGACCCTACCGAAATGTACAAATGTAATTTGAACCAATTAATTCAAAATGGTAAAAACATGGGAGCCCTCTCAAAGGAGGAGATGCTTTTTATCAATAACCAAAGTCCTAAGATCCCTATATTCTACTATTTGCCAAAAATCCATAAAAACCAAACCAGTCCCCCGGGTAGACCAATAATTTCGGGCATAGACAGTCTTACCTCGAATTTATCCAAATATGTGGATATCCTACTACAAGAAAAAGTTTTACTATTACCGGCATATCTGAGGGATACAAAACATATCTTGCAAATTCTAAAAGGGATCCCATGGGAGTCAGATTTTATTTTAGGTACATTAGATGTGACCGCTCTATATACGGTCATTGACAAGAAAAAAGGCTGCGAAGCTGCAGAGTACTTTTTAAGAAAGGATCAAACCATGTCGGATGAACAGATCAATTTTATTGGAGACTGTATCACGTTTATCTTGAAACATAACTATTTTAAATATGGAAATGTGATCGCACACTACATCCAGCAATCTGCCCTCCATGCTGGATGAGACATTGGTTTATATTTTGGCCAAAGCATAGTAAGCCACTCACCGCGCCAAGGTCGTCTCAATTGAGTGGTCCCTAACTCTTGTTCCTACCTGTTCATGGGCCATGACAGCCACATAAAATCCAGGGAATGCAGGTCAGCATGCAAGCCAAGTACACTTTGCTTGTAACCCCGTCCGGTGCCATTACAGCTTTCATCGGATCCAGGGATGCAAGTACCAACATGCATGCTGAACCCACCATATACTTCTCCTGGAGCCAGATGGCTAATGGTAGGTTCTATATAAGCAGACTCAGTTTTATACTGACTTTAAAACCAGCCTCCAGGACAGATTGACTGGTCAGGTGTGCATGACTCCAAGGAGATCGCCACGCCTCCAATATATGCTACAAAGAAGTATATGGTGGGTTCAGCATGCATGTTGGTACTTGCATCCCTGGATCCGATGAAAGCTGTAATGGCACCGGACGGGGTTACAAGCAAAGTGTACTTGGCTTGCATGCTGACCTGCATTCCCTGGATTTTATGTGGCTGTCATGGCCCATGAACAGGTAGGAACAAGAGTTAGGGACCACTCAATTGAGACGACCTTGACGCGGTGAGTGGCTTACTATGCTTTGGCCAAAATATAAACCAATGTCTCATCCAGCATGGAGGGCAGAGTGCTGGATGTAGTGTGCGATCACATTTGCATTTTCCGTTTGTATATGTATTTCGCCATAGTGATCTGCACCTGCAGGCAGGTTGTGCTGACTCAACCCCCCACTTTTTTTCTTTATTTTAAATATGGATCTGATTTTTACCTTCAAACGTGGGGGACCGCGATGGGGACCCGATTCGCACCGAGCTTCGCAAATCTGTACATGGGTCGATGGGAGGAGCCCACCATCCCCTTGGAAAGCTGCCATTTACCCATATGGCTCAACAATATTCCCTACAGCCAGTATATAAGAGCCCGTAGGAATTGCACCATCAATACAGATTATCTAAATGAAGTAGACATATTAAATAAAAAATTCATAGAAAAGGGATATAAGCAAGAATCATTGATCCCTATCACCAAATCAGTGAGTGATATTGACAGGAATATACTACTGAAAGACAAAACAATACAAAAGAAACAATGTATAAACAACGATACTAATAATATCAAAGTTCCCATCATCACCACATACAGTGCAGGGGTTAACACCTTCAAGAAAATTATTTATAAACATTGGGACATCCTAAAGTACGACAAGATAATTGGGGACAGGATCTCTCCCAACCCCACATTTATTTAAAAAAAAAAACGCTAATCTAGCAAATCTTGTAGCCCTTCTATTAAAAGAAATGTGGTGATGAATAAAACAAACATCAAAAAAGGTTTTTATCCATGCAGATTATCTAAAAATTGCAAAACATCCAGACCCTTAATTAAATCCATACTGGGATTTGATACCCCACAGGGCAAATTCACAATTAAGGATTATATCTCTTGTAGCACCAAAGGGGTTATTTATTTCATTAGGTGCCCCTGTGAAAAAATCTGTCGGACGCACTAAAAGAGAACTGAAAACAAGAATAAGGGAACACATTAATAATATTCACAAAAAAGCAGACCACCATCCACTATCACGCCATTATGCTGAATTCCACCAGGGCAAATTCCAAGGATCCACCTTTGTAGGCATTGAAAGAATAAAACAGGATAGCAGGGGAGGGGACTATATCAAACTTATGTCAAGGATGGAAAGCAAATGGATTTTCAGATGTAACAGTCTAGTACCCAATGGGTTAAATCAAGAAATAGAACTCTGTGCTTTCCACTAATAATGAACATATTTATAACAGACCTGGAGAATTAAGCAATTGAGAAATTACCAATTCTTTTATAACACCAAAATGAACGGTGTTCATTACACCCCTTGGAAAACTTCAGGAAATGTTCAGAAATATAATCCTGATCCCGTATGTATGACCGAGACTATACCTACAGTACTCTAAACAAGATCAGAAAACGGGACGTTCTCTTATTCACATATTTACCTGACATATGTTGATACATGTTGCCATGGAAACCGGATCAACTACTTAAACCTCCATGGACAATGCACTAACCATCCCTGACGAAGGAGCCCGACAGGCCCCGAAACGCGTAGGAGGTTTTTTGTCCCACGGAGGCTACAGTATCCACAGAGGTGACGTCACCGAAGCGGTTTCCAGGACGACCGTAACAACAAGCTCCCTCGCACCACGCGTGCTTCCGGCCGGGGCAGCGTTCGTGCTTGCAGGTGAGCCAGGAGAACGCTCTTATTCAAAGATACCTACAGGACAAGGAAATTTGGAACAATAAAGAATCGGTAAAAGAAAAGGATGCACCATTGAACTTAGTAAAGCAGGAACCCATCAGGTAATTTTTTAGCATCGTATTAACTAAGACTTGTGTTTACACCGTGAGTGCCCGCAGTACTCACATATCTTTATAGCACAGATTGCGACTGCTACAGACTGCCCATTTATGGTCTTTATTTATAGTTTTTTATTTTTCATCCTTTCTAGCACTCACTTAAACATTTAATAAGTAGAGGGAGACAGCGGTCTGTTTTTGCTACTTCAGCGCTTGTGTCTCACGTCACCTACGGGTGATATATCAGTTATCTATACCACAATTTTAAGGAGGACAACAGCTCCTTTCAGACACATAGCAGCGGAATCAGCCAGGATTGGCTGATTTTTGCACATTCAGACGCCAGGAGCGCAAGGAGGTCCGCTTTTTATTATAGATCTAGGAAATCTGTTTATCTTCTGGGTTGGAAAATTATTAACACGATTATATGTGTATTGCCATCGTCTGATTTGATTTGTTTTATAATCCTGAAGGTCCTGTAACAGTTTTTTGCATTTTTTCCTAACTTCATTGTATTCAAGTTTTCTAAGGAAGAATCTAGAGGGAAGGGTCGCAGTTTCCCAGTGTTGGATGTTAATGATCTGTAATATCAACTCTCTGCACATATTTTTAAGTTTTTCGATAAGTACATTCACAAGGGATTTTGAACAGTTGTCAATATTCTCATACCAAGTCTACATCATTCATAAATACAGGTTTAAAAGCAATCCGTAGACCTCTCTGAATAATGCCTAGATTCGAATAAAGGCTTAAAAAGTACCAATCATTCCCATGACGGATGAAATCCTTTAGGTGTTTGAAGAGAAGTTTGGTATCGCACGAAATGGAAGATTTCCTGGTTTCAGTTCTATAGAAGGTTTCCCTTTTTTATGTAATTCTTGTTTCCAAGCGTTCAATTTCTGTGTCGCTCGGGATATTGAGACTGCATCCATGCCAGCCGATGCATTTGTTTATTCTGTATTAAAGCCAATCCAAACCGGAAGATGTGCGTTCCACGAGTGGAATGCACTTTTGGTTCCGGGTCATGTGATCGAGAGGAATCGTTCTGAACCAGTGGAACTCCCTCCAGTGTTTTATTTCCCTATAAAAAGAGGTTACTGTCTGTTTGTGAAGTGAAGTGAGTAAAAACTCCATGTGGATGTACGCTTTTCATTGAAGTACAATATTGTGTCAGTAATTTACATTTTTATACATTGTTTGTTACTTTGTGTGTGCATCCATAGAATATCTGCACCTCAATTTTTACAATATTAATTATTGAAATTAGCATTTTGTGGATCAAACGTAAATTTCAGCATCTTCTCTAAATCACCATTTGCTATCTGGCGCTCCACTGGTCCTTTTTATTCACCTTTCTTGTCTTGTTACGGCCTGCCAGTCAGAGTCTTTTAGTGTAAGCAGTCTCACGATCTTGTCTTTTCTCTTGGTTCGATCCTTGGCATTCCCTGGCGCCTCACCTCCCCCACATCCTCCTTCCCCACCCATCGGTCAGTCCTCACCTCCCCCTTTCCCCCCCCACCTATTTTTCCCCCCACTCAGTTCCATCATCCATGTCCATCTGCCCGCACTCTCCCCACTGGTCCTAACCTACCATTATACCCTAACCCCAATTTGTGCTCCTCTTTTTTTCTATATTTTTTTGCATATTGATAGATAGTTAGGGTCCGGATTAGGGTTGTTTAGGAGGTGACCTGTTCCTTCCCTAGTTTCCAGGCCCAGTTACTGTTCCCCTTCCCTCCTGTGTTTGGTGTGGAGTTTTCCCCCCACACTGATCGTGACATTATAAACAGCCAAATAACCGTTATTTAGTTGTCTGTATCAGTTCAGCCATGGATGTTATCGCTGCACTGATCGGGCAGCTGCAGGGGCTGTCTCTGGAGGTGGATGGCCTCCACACGACCATCTGACAAAGGCAGAGACCACTGTTGGCTGATCCTAGTAGTGGTTACCTGACCTGTCCTGAACCTAAAGTTGCTCTCCCGGATAGATTCTCGGGTGGGGGTAGTGATAATTTTGTACAGTTCAGGAAAGCGTGCAAATGGTACTTTACGTTGCGTCCACACTCATCTGGGGATGAGAGCCAGAGAGTGGGTGTGATTTATTTAGTTGCTTAAAGGGGACGCTCAGTCTTGGGCTTTTTCTCTGCCGACCGGATCACAGTCTCTACGATAAGTAGATGCATTTTTCGGAGCTTTAGGTCTCTTCTATGATGACCCGGACCGAACCTCCATGACCGAGAGCGTTCGGCGGAGATCTATTGTTCCGAACTTAGGAAGTGGGCTACGGATACTGAGTGGAACGATCCAGCTCTCCGTAGCCAGTTTTGAAAGGGATTAGCTGAGAGGCTGAAGGACGCTTTGGCCTTTCATGAGAATCCTGAGTCTTTGGAAGCCTCTATGTCTTTGGCTGTACGTATTGATAGACGCCTAAGAGAGATATCTAAGGGCCCACTTTCTCAGGACGTTCTATTACATAATGTACCGTATTCCTTTAACTCTTTGGGTGAAGAGACTTCTGAGCTTATACCTGGGGATGAACCCATGCAATTTGGGGGAGTGACTCCGGGATCTGCTTGCAAAAGAAGGAGTCGCAAGCAGAGTATTTTTTTTGTTTTTCTTTTTTCCTGTGGTCAAAGGGGACATTTTGTCAATATATGTCCAAGCATTCAGCAGCAAAAAGAGAAACAAAAAGGGGCATCTACTATCTTACTATTGGAGGTGTGAGTGGGGAGTTATAGACTGTGCATTTGTCCTTTGCTGGTAGTACCCGATTTCTCCTGACTGCCGAGGTGGCGCTAGAGACAAACTGTGGGAATTGAAGTATTTATCAACAGCCGTGTCGGGGTGAACCTGATTGATGCTCAGTTTGTCCGCATGCACGGGTTATTACCAAGTATATTTAAAAAAAGACATTCTTGTATTTGCTATTGATTCTGCCCCTAGGTAGAGTTGTTGCGATACCAAATTTTTTATTAGATTTTGATACCATAAAAAAGTATAGCGAAACTCGATACCACGTGAAAAAAATAAAGCAAAAAAGGCAAGTGCATTCCGCATTTTAAAAAATGGCGAATCGCGCAGTTTTTATTTATTTATTTTTTCTGTTCCGGCGTTCACTGCATAGATTTATTTTTTAATAGTTTGGACTTAACAGACGTGGCGATATGTGATATGTTTATTGATTTATTGTTTTTATATTTTATATGTGAAATTGGGAAAGGGGGTGACTTTTATACTTAATATTTATTTTTATTTATTTTTTTATACACTTTTTATTTAATAACTATTTCCCCCCTTAGGGGCCAGAACCTGGGATCCTCTAATCCTTTGTCCTATTAACCCTAATAGAGCTCTATTAGGGTGAATAGGACCTCACCCTCTCCCTGCTGCTGTGTGCACACAGCAGCAGGGAGCAGACTATGGCAGCCAGGGCTTCAGTAGCGTCCTGGCTGCCATGGTAACCGATCAGAGCCCCAGGATTACACTGCTGGGGCTCTAATCGGAACTGCCACTACCACAAATAAAGAGGAAGGGACCCTGTGGCCACTGCCACCAATGATTTTAATACTGGGGGGTTGAGAGGGGCGGACGCACTGTGTCACCAATGATTTTAATGGGGTGGGGGGGTTGAGGGGGCGGGGGGAGGGCGCACTGCGCCTCCAATGATAATTAACCCTTAATTCAGGAGGCAGGTACGGGCAGCAGATCAGCGGCAGTTAACCCCCTCAGGCGCCACACCTGAGGGGTTAACTGCTGCTGATCGCAGATCCCTGTCAGAGGCAGGTGCTGGCTATGCGATTCTGCTGCCAGCACCTGCCTCCTGTATTATGTGTTAAAGATGACCTTATATGGGTCCAGACTTTAAGTAGCAGGCTACACTGAGCGGCGCCCAGAGATGTCCCTGCACTTACTATTATTCCTGGGCACCGCTCTGGTCGCACGCTGTGCTCCATTACTGTCTCCTGCTCCATATGCTAATTACTATCAGAGCAATGGGAAGGAGACATCATCTTCTCTAGTGGGCGTTCCTTCTCCCTGGCTGTAGCGCTGTCCAATCGCAGCCCAGCACAGGGAGAAGGAACGCCCAGGAGAGAAGCTGATGTGTCCTCCCCATTGCTCCGATAGTAATTAGCATATGGAGCAGGATACAGTAATGGGGCGAACGGAGCGGCGCCCAGGAATAATAAGTGCTGGGACATCCCTGGGCGCCGCTCTATGTAGCCTGGTAACTTTAAGTCTGGACCCAGGAAAAGTCCTATCATTGGTGGCGCAGTGCGCCTGCCCCTCTCTTCTCATTGGTGACAGCAGCAGCCCAGGGGAGGGAGAGACTGCTTCCTTCTCCCCTGTGCTGCTGAGAGAAAATGAGCGCGCCGACTGCAGCGCGCTTATATTCTGTGATACTAGACTGCGCAGCCCAGTATCGAAAAAATGGAAATCCCGGTATCAATTGGGTATCGAAATTTCGATACCCGCAACAACCCTACTCAGAAGTGCTTGTCGCAAGTTTTGCATGATATCACATTAAGAGTGGGTGACTTTCATCAAGAAGTTATCTTTTGTTTTGTCTTGAAAGGTCTCCCTGCAACTATGGTTCTGGGTTTACCGTGGCTTACCAAGCATAATCCAACTATCGATTGGCAAGCTAGGCAGATTCTGGATTGGGGGGACTATTGCATTGATAATTGTCTCAATACATCCTTTTCTGTGGTTACTACTAAGGCTGTACCCTCTTTTACAGTTGTGTTCAAAATAATAGCAGTGTGTTTAAAAAATTGAATAAAGCTCAAAATCCTTCTAATAGCTTATATTTCCATACACACAAATGCATTGGGAACACTTCACATTCTATTCCAAATCAAAATATGAAGAAAAATATATCAAATTTGTCTTGTTCCTGTAAAAAAAAATTGAAGAAAAGTGAATATTAGACTGTACAAACAAGTGTAATGACCGGCGTCACGCACAGGGAGGAAAAAGGGAAAGCCCTGCCCAAGGGAGAGGGAAAGGTGGTGACCCCTAACTCACCTTGCGGCTGGCACCTGACTGCCCTGACGTCCCTAGACTGGTTCCTCACCCGTGCGGCGATCACGTGCCTAAACCCTGGCTTTCCCTAAAATGAGCCCTAGATAGTGAACGGGCCGGTGGGATCGCTAGTCCGCACCACTGTCACTAAGAGGGAAACACCAGGGAGAGGACAGACAAAACAGACAAACACATACACCCAGGTGGGCGACCACAATAAACCACAAAGGTCCAACAGGGATCCGGAGGGTAGCGTTCTGGACCAACTACCAGAGAACGCAGCAACACAGCTCCAGAGGGTCAGAATAGATGTCCAGGCAGGAAGCTCTATATCTGGCAACCAGAGAAGTGTGAGAGGGGAATTTAAGGAGGTTTGGGAGTGATGGACAAGGAACAGCTGAGGAGAAAGGTCTACGGATCCCTGAGTGAGCCAAAAGGGTTTGCAAAGCAAACCCAGAAAGCTACCATAAGGAAACAGCCCTATCTACATAGAGCGTGCAGCCAACCGTTGCGACTTCCTGACCCGGGTATAACTGAGTCAGGCGTGGTTCTTGACACCCTCGTGACAGTACCCCCCTCTCTACGAGGGGCCTCAGGACCAGGTGTCTCAGGATGAGAGGCATGAAAAGCCCGAACTAGCCTGTCGGCGTTTACCTCAGACGCAGGAACCCACATTCTTTCCTCGGGACCGTAACCTCTCCAATGCACCAGATATTGAAGAGAGCGGCGGACCCGACGAGAATTAACAATTTTGGGTATCTGAAATTCTAGATTACCATCCACGACAACAGGAGGGGGTGGCAGCGGTGACTGTTCTAGAGGTGGAACATATTTTTTGAGTAACGACTTATGAAAAACACTATGAATTTTAAAAGTCTGAGGTAACTCCAGGCGAAAAGCCACAGGGTTGATGATGGCTACAATTTTGTAAGGGCCAATAAACCTAGGACCCAGTTTCCAAGAGGGAACCTTCAATTTAATATTCCTAGTAGACAACCACACATAGTCATTCACTCCTAGGTCCGGACCTGGCGACCGTCTCTTATCAGCCATGCATTTGTATTTACCTCCCATATTTTTCAAGCTAGCTTGCACCTTCTGCCATACAGATGAAAGAGATGATGAAAACCGTTCCTCTTCGGGAACCCCAGAAGACCCCCCCTCTTTGAAAGTACAGAATTGGGGATGAAAACCATATGCACCAAGAAATGGCGACTTGCCAGTGGATTCCTGACGACGATTATTTATGGCAAACTCAGCTAACGGTAAATATGATGACCACAACTCTTGGTTTTCAGACACAAAACATCTTAGATATGTCTCAAGGTTTTGGTTGGTACGCTCAGTCTGTCGATTCGACTGAGGATGGAAAGCTGAGGAAAAGGACAAGTGTACCCCCAAACGGGAACAAAAAGCTTTCCAAAATTTAGAAATAAACTGGGTACCCCGATCCGAAACAACATCGGAGGGGGCCCAGTGAAGCTTCACGATTTCACTGACTAATACCTGAGCAAGAGTCTTAGCATTAGGTAGTGCGGGTAACGCAATGAAGTGTACCATTTTGCTAAACCTGTCCACTACTACCAAAATAACTGTTTTACCCGCAGACAAAGGTAAGTCAGTGATAAAATCCATTGACAGATGTGTCCACGGTCTATTGGGAATGACGAGTGGTAATAGAGACCCTGCAGGACGTGTATGTGAAACTTTTGCGCGCACAGGTAGAACAAGAAGACACAAAATCCAATACATCCTGACGCAACCTTGGCCACCAAAAACGACGAGACAATAGCTCCAAGGTTGCTTTACTACCCGGGTGCCCAGCAAGTGCCGAATTATGATGTTCCTTTAATAAATCTAAACGTAGGTTCAACGGTACAAACAATTTCTCTGAGGGGCAAGAGACCGGGGCGTCCCCCTGGGCCTCTAACACCTTCCCCTCCAGAACAGAGTGTACCGCAGAAACAACCACTCCTCTTTGAAGAATGGGCACCGGATCACTCACATTACCCCCTCCAGGGAAACAACGAGATAGTGCATCAGCCTTGGTATTCGTTGCCCCAGGACGATAGGTAATCACAAAGTTAAACCTGGTAAAAAATAGCGACCACCTAGCCTGTCTAGGGGTGAGACGCTTAGCTGATTCGAGGTACAGAAGATTTTTGTGGTCCGTAATCACAGTGACGGGGTGGACTGCCCCCTCTAAAAAGTGACTCCACTCCTTAAACGCAAGTTTAATAGCTAATAGTTCCCTATTGCCAATATCGTAGTTCTTTTCTGCTGCAGATAGTTTTTTAGAAAAGAAAGCACAAGGACACCATTTGCCAGGAGACGGACCCTGAGACAGCACCGCTCCCACTCCCACCTCTGACGCATCGACTTCAACAATAAAAGGCTGAGAGACATCAGGTTGGACTAGTACAGGTGCTGAGGTAAACCTCTCTTTTAGAGAGGAAAAAGCAACTTTAGCGGCGTCAGACCATTTAGAAAAATCGGTCCCCTTCCTAGTCATGTCAGTAAGGGGTTTTACAATAAGTGAATAATTTTTAATGAATTTCCTATAGAAATTCGCGAAGCCCAAGAACCGTTGTAGTGCTTTGAGGTTCTCAGGAAGATCCCAATCTAAAATTGCCTGGACCTTCCTAGGATCCATACGGAAACCTGAAGCAGATAAAAAATAACCTTGGAATTGTATCTCCTAAACGGCGAAGACACATTTTTCAATTTTAGCATATAATTTATTCGTCCGTAGGACCTGCAGTACTTGTCTGACATGCACCTCATGTGTTCTCAGATCAGACGAATAAATTAAAATATCATCTAGGTATATTACCACAAACCTGCCGATTAGATGACTAAAAATGTCATTAACGAAATGTTGAAAGACGGCAGGAGCATTGGTCAGACCGAAAGGCATAACTAGATTTTCATAATGCCCCTCAGGGGTGTTAAAAGCTGTCTTCCACTCATCCCCCTCCTTAATACGAATCAGATTGTAGGCCCCCCTAAGATCAAGTTTGGAGAACCACCTAGCACCCGCAATCTGGTTTAACAGGTCAGGAATGAGAGGAAGAGGGTATGGGTCTCGGATGGTTATCGGATTTAATTCGCGAAAATCTAGGCAAGGATGCAGGCCCCCATCTTTCTTTTTAACGAAGAAAAACCCTGCAGCCACGGGTGAAGAAGAGGGTCTGATGTGTCCCTTAGCCAAGCTCTCGGAGATATAATCTTTCATGGCTTGTCTCTCTGGACCCGAAAGATTATATAACCTGGTCTTGGGTAATTTTGCGTCGGGAATAAGGTTAACCGGGCAATCATAAGGACGATGAGGTGGTAACTTCTGACAACCCTTTTCAGAAAAAACATCCTCAAAATCCGAAATAAATGTAGGTAGGGTAGTTGTGGAGGCGACTAAGCAATTGCTATTTAACCACCTCAGCCCCCAGTGCTTAAACACCCTGAAAGACCAGGCCACTTTTTACACTTCTGACCTACACTACTTTCACCGTTTATTGCTCGGTCATGCAACTTACCACCCAAATGAATTTTACCTCCTTTTCTTCTCACTAATAGAGCTTTCATTTGGTGGTATTTCATTGCTGCTGACATTTTTACTTTTTTTGTTATTAATCGAAATTTAATGATTTTTTTGCAAAAAAAATGACATTTTTCACTTTCAGTTGTAAAATTTTGCAAAAAAAACGACATCCATATATAAATTTTGCTCTAAATTTATTGTTCTACATGTCTTTGATAAAAAAAAAATGTTTGGGTAAAAAAAAAATGGTTTGGGTAAAAGTTATAGCGTTTACAAACTATGGTACAAAAATGTGAATTTCCGCTTTTTGAAGCAGCTCTGACTTTCTGAGCACCTGTCATGTTTCCTGAGGTTCTACAATGCCCAGACAGTACAAACACCCCACAAATGACCCCATTTCGGAAAGTACAACACCCTAAGGTATTCGCTGATGGGCATAGTGAGTTCATCGAACTTTTTATTTTTTGTCACAAGTTAGCGGAAAATGATGATTATTTTTTTTTTTATTTTTTTTTCTTACAAAGTCTCATATTCCACTAACTTGTGACAAAAAATAAAAAGTTCTATGAACTCACTATGCCCATCAGCGAATACCTTGGGGTCTCTTCTTTCCAAAATGGGGTCACTTGTGGGGTAGTTATACTGCCCTGGCATTCTAGGGGCCCAAATGTGTGGTAAGGAGTTTGAAATCAAATTCTGTAAAAAAATGACCTGTGAAATCCGAAAGGTGCTCTTTGGAATATGGGCCCCTTTGCCCACCTAGGCTGCAAAAAAGTGTCACACATCTGGTATTGCCGTACTCAGGAGAAGGTGGGGAATGTGTTTTGGGGTGTCATTTTACATATACCCATGCTGGGTGAGAGAAATATCTTGGCAAAAGACAACTTTCCCATTTTTTTATACAAAGTTGGCATTTGACCAAGATATTTATCTCACCCAGCATGGGTATATGTAAAAAGACACCCCAAAACACATTCCCCACCTTCTCCTGAGTACGGAGATACCAGATGTGTGACACTTTTTTGCAGCCTAGGTGGGCAAAGGGGCCCATATTCCAAAGAGCACCTTTCGGATTTCACAGGTCATTTTTTACAGAATTTGATTTCAAACTCCTTACCACACATTTGGGCCCCTAGAATGCCAGGGCAGTATAACTACCCCACAAGTGACCCCATTTTGGAAAGAAGACACCCCAAGGTATTCCGTGAGGGGCATGGCGAGTTCCTAGAATTTTTTATTTTTTGTCACAAGTTAGTGGAAAATGATGATTTATTTTATTTATTTATTTTTTTCATACAAAGTCTCATATTCCTCTAACTTGTGACAAAAAATAAAAACTTCCATGAACTCACTATGCCCATCAGCGAATACCTTGGGGTCTCTTCTTTCCAAAATGGGGTCACTTGTGGGGTAGTTATACTGCCCTGGCATTCTAGGGGCCAAAATGTGTGGTAAGGAGTTTGAAATCAAATTCTGTAAAAAATGACGAGTGAAATCCGAAAGGTGCTCTTTGGAATATGGGCCTCTTTGCCCACCTAGGCTGCAAAAAAGTGTCACATCTGGTATCTCCGTACTCGGGAGAAGTTGGGGAATGTGTTTTGAGGTGTCATTTTACATATACCCATGCTGGGTGAGATAAATATCTGGTCAAATGCCAACTTTGTATAAAAAAAAATGGGAAAAGTTGTCTTTTGCCAAGATATTTCCTCTCACCCAGCATGGGTATATGTAAAATGACACCCCAAAACACATTCCCCAACTTCTACTGAATACGGAGATACCAGATGTGTGACACTTTTTTGCAGCCTAGGTGGGCAAAGGGGCCCATATTCCAAAGAGCACCTTTCGGATTTCACTCGTCATTTTTACAGAATTTGATTTCAAACTCCTTACCACACATTTGGGCCCCTAGAATGCCAGGGCAGTATAACTACCCCACAAGTGACCCCATTTTGGAAAGAAGAGACCCCAAGGTATTCGCTGATGGGCATAGTGAGTTCATGGAAGTTTTTATTTTTTGTCACAAGTTAGTGGAATATGAGACTTTGTATGAAAAAAAAAAAAAAAAAAATCATCATTTTCCACTAACTTGTGACAAAAATTAAAAAATTCTAGGAACTCGCCATGCCCCTCACGGAATACCTTGGGGTGTCTTCTTTCCAAAATGGGGTCACTTGTGGGGTAGTTATACTGCCCTGGCATTTTCCAGGGGCCCTAATGTGTGGTAAGTAGGTAAATGACCTGTGAAATCCTAAAGGTGCTCTTTGGAATGTGGGCCCCTTTGCCCACCTAGGCTGCAAAAAAGTGTCACACATCTGGTATCGCCGTATTCAGGAGACGTTGGGGAATGTGTTTTGGGGTGTCATTTTACATATACCCATGCTGGGTGAGAGAAATATCTTGGCAAAAGACAACTTTTCCCATTTTTTTTTTATACAAAGTTGGCATTTGACCAAGATATTATCTCACCCAGCATGGGTATATGTAAAATGACACCCAAAACACATTCCCCAACTTCTCCTGAGTACGGCGATACCACATGTGTGACACTTTTTTGCAGCCTTGATGCGCAAAGGGGCCCAAATTCCTTTTAGGAGGGCATTTTTAGACATTTGGATACCAGACTTCTTCTCATGCTTTGGGGCCCCTAGAATGCCAGGGCAGT
>NC_053394.1:189147381-189242381 GCF_905171765.1 Bufo bufo | reverse complement strand
TGTCATAAGTCATTGGCTGAACAGAGAGCTTGGCTAGGTTGGTAGACTAAGATGAGGAAGGATATGTAGGGGTGCAGCACTGTGGAGAGCTTTGTGGGTGACAATGAGCAATTTTAATTGAATCCTATACTGTATGGGCAACCAGTGCAATGACAGGCACAGACTGGCGATTAGGGTGATTTCACACACCGTATTTGGTTAAAAAAAAGTCTGTCTTTGTGGCAGTTAGTCTTTTTAGCCCAAGTGGTTTAGAAAGGAAGATGAAGTATCAAGGAAGGACTTTGGCTGAAATAACTGCATCAAAAAAGCCGCCCTTAGAACTTGTCTTTACATTTTGTTGCAGGCTTTGTTTGGAGCCTGGATTGTAGATTCTAAACCAGCATGCATGATTGATTTATTTTTTATTCTTTGTCTAGTTTAAAAAAATAAAAAAAAGTGGCATCCTCCTCAATGGGGTCTGTTTGGTTCACTTATGTGGTAAATGTGGTGAATTTCCGTTTTTTTTTATTTTTTTTCTTTCTGTTAGAGGAGCAGAATGGAAATGGCTAACGCTGCTGTGAACCCAGCCTAAGTAGATTTATTAAAATCGTGTTTCCAGTGCATTTGATAAGATTTTCTTAAAGGGTTTCTGTCACCCCACAAAACTCATTATTTTTTTTGGATAGTTAGATTCCTCATAGCGCGATATAGGAGAATATAATAGTCTTACTTACTTTCATGCGGCCGATTCTTCATAAAACAAAGTTTTATAATATGTAAATGAGGGCTCTACCAGCAAGTAGGGCGTCTACTTGCTGGTAGCCGCAGCAGCAATCCGCCCCCTCGCCGGGTTGATTGACAGGGCCAGCCGGGATCTCCTCCTCCGGCCGGCCCTGTCAGTAATTCAAAAATCGCGCGCCTCTGGTAATTCGGCGCAGGCGCTCTGAGATGAGGAGGCTCGTCTCCTCAGTGCGCCTGCGCCGATGACATCACCGAAAGAGAAGACGTCATCGGCGCAGGCGCACTGAGGGAGTGCTGAGGAGACGAGCCTCCATCTCAGAGCGCCTGCGCCGAATGACCAGAGGCGCGCGATTTTTGAATTACTGACAGGGCCGGCCGGAGGAGGAGATCCCGGCTGGCCCTGTCAATCAACCCGGCGAGGGGGCGGATTGCTGCTGCGGCTACCAGCAAGTAGACGCCCTACTTGCTGGTAGAGCCCTCATTTACATATTATAAAACTTCGTTTTATAAAGAATCGGCCGCATGAAAGTAAGTAGGACTATTATATTCTCCTATATCGCCCTATAAGGAATCTAACTATCCAAAAAAAAAAAAAGAGTTTTGTGGGGTGACAGAAACCCTTTAACGTGCTCAGTGTCTTTAAAGTTAACTGGTTGCATTATTTTCTTTTTCAACTGCTCTATGACACAGGAAGTTCTGCAGTTGATTTATACAGTCCTGATCAAAAGTTTAAGACCACTTGAAAAATGGCAAAAAAATCATATTTTACATTGTTGGATCTTAACAAGGTTCCAAGTAGAGCTTCAACATGCAACAAGAAGAAATGAGAGTGAGACGAAACATTTTTTGAGCATTCAATAAATTGAAAATAACGATTAAACTGAAACAGGCTGTTTTTCAGCTGGTCCCAAATGTAGGACCACATGCCTTTTTAAAAGGCCAAATCTGTGCAAAGATGTGGATTTATTGTCATTTTCTGTCAGGTAGTCACACGTTGTGATGGCAAAGGCAAAAAAACTCTCCCTTTTTTAAAGTGATCGGGTTGTTGAACTGCATAAGCAGGGTCTCTCACAGCGCGCCATCGCTGCTGAGGTGGGACGCAGTAAGACAGTCATTTGGAATTTCTTAAATGATCCTGACGGTTATGGAACAAAAAAGTCAAGTGGAAGACCCAAATTTTTTTTATCAGCACTAAGCCGGAGGATCCAATTGGCTGTCCGTCAAGACACTGGACGATCCTCGACCCAAATTAAGGCCCTTACTGGTGCTGACTGCAGCCCCATAACCATCAGACGGCATCTGAGACTGAAGGGCTTCGAAAACAATAAACTTCTTCAAAGACCTCGTCTCCTTGAACTCCACAGAACTGCTCGTCTGGACTTTGCAAGAGAGCACCAAACATGGGACATTCAAAGGTGGAAGAAAGTTTTATTCTCTGAGAATTTTTTTTACCTTAATGGTCCTGATGGTTTCCAAAATTACTGGCATGACAAGCAGATCCCACCTGAGATGTTTTCTACGCGCCACAGTGGAGGGGGCGCCATAATGGTTTGGGGTGCTTTTTCTTTCAGTGGAACAATGGAGCTTCAGGAAGTGCAGGGGCGTCAAACAGCCGCTGGCTATGTCCAGATGTTGCAGAGCGCATTCCTCCTGATTGAGGGCCCTCGTCTGTGTGGTAACGACTGGGTTTTTCAACAGGACAACGCTACAGTACACAATGCCCGCAGGACAAGAGACTTCTTCCATGAGAATAACATCACTCTTTTGGCCCATTCTGCGTGTTCCCCTGATCTAAATCCAATTGAGAACCTTTGGGGATGGATAGCAAGGGAAGTTTACAAAAATGGACAACAGTTCCAGACAGTAGATAGCCTTCGTGCGGCCGTCTTCCACCACTTGGAGAAATGTTCCCTCTCACCTCATGGAAACGCTCGCAGCAAGCATGCCAAAACAAATTTTTGAAGTGATAAACAATAACGGCGGAGCTACTCATTACTGAGTTCATGTTTGGAATTTGTATTTGTTTTGGGGGGGGGGGGGGGGTTTAGTTTTTTTTTTAGGTGTGGTCCTAAACTTTTAATCAGCTGAAAAACAGCCTGTTTCAGTTTAATCGTTGTTTTCATTAAATTGAATGCTCAAAAAATGTTTTGTCTCACTCCCATTTCTTCTTGTTGCATGTTGAAGCTCTACTTGGAACCTTGTTAAGATCCAGCCATGCTAAATATGATTTTTTTTGTTGCCATTTTTCAAGTGGTCTTAAACTTTTGATCAGGACTGTATGATTTGGAGCAGGATTCGTTCATATCCCTAGCATCTCCTGCTTTGCTGCTGTCTCCACCAGATGTGGCAGACACGTGCCTGCCAGATGCGTCCTCTGGCCACACTGACTCCGTGCTTCATCCCATGCTGGCGTCCTATATGGGCACGCGCCTGCTGCTTCCTGTCATTTATGCTTCCAGGAGCGTGTGCTTCCTGCCTTCCCAGCACGGGTGGGGTTACAAGTTTAAATGGCAGCTTTCACTTCCAGGAAGTTGCCTAAGTGTTTAGTTACTATCAGTAATAGCAAAGGTGTTCTGTTCTGATCTTCTGTGTTTGAACCAGCCTGTTTGACCATTCTGTTTGCCTGCCGCCTGTATAGACTACTGTACCTGCTTGACTCTGTCTGATCCTCTGTACCACACTATCTGATACCGGCTTCTGACCTCTGGCTTGTCTCTGAACATGCTTCAGCTTCTGCCTCTGACAATCGTAATCAGCTGTTGCCTTTACTCCAGTCTTCTCTGCAATACCATTTCTCACCACAGTGTCTGCTATTGGACTTGGTTCACACTAACTGCGGTTCTTACTGCAACTTGAGCTATTGGCGCGTTACCTGTTGTCTGACTCTGTGAGTCAGCTGTCAACCATATTAGCTAATCCTATAGGTAGTGGTTGTTTTCCTCTTGGTACGTTCTGTCCTGTCTCCTGTGAGTGCTGAATAACACCCTAGGGGTTAGTGCCTGCCATCTCTTGGTTGACACAGAGAATCCCTCCCGTTTAAGGATATGGGTCTCTTGCAAGATCCAATGGACAAGAAATGTGAGAGCCTATTAAAAAAAGCTTGGGAGACTAACACAGCTATGTTACTTCCTAGTATTGCATCTACCTGCACGGCCAGAACGTCATCTGTTTGGCTGAATCAGCTAGAAGAGCACTTAGCGGCAGGCACGCCCAGAGAAGAAATCCTAGCCTCCCTACCAATGTTAAACAAGGCATTTAATTTCCTTGCAGATGCTATGGCAGATTTAGGTTTTGGTTTTCTGCCAGGTCAGCCCCCATCTCGAATGCTACTCGCAGAGCTATTTGGCTTCGCACTTGGTTAGGCGACGCAAGCTCAAAAAATCGCTTGTGCGCTATACCCTTTTAGACAACATTCTCGATAAGGCATCTGATAAAGGATTTCCCTCTGAGAGTCGTACTTCCATCAAAGGCGTTGCTTTCGTAACCAAAAAAGAACCGGACCAGAGGAAAAAAGAAGGATCAGTAAAGTGGCAACCATCTGAGAGTAGAGGGAGATGATTCTTGTTCAATCCTGAGAACCCCTCCCGTACTACACAATGACGCCATAAGCCATGTGGGAGGCAGATTACAGCTCTTCACATATCCTTGGGAGAAAATAGGAGCCTACCCGTGGATATTGACCACCCTAAAAGAGGGCTTAAAACTGGAATTCACCTCTCCTCCCCCAGATTGGTTTGTCATAAACAAAAAACTTCCTCAACAGATAAAACAAACAAGTCTAGAGCTGGAAATAGCTACTCTAATCGACAAAAAAAAAGTACTCCTTTCTGTTCCAGAAGACCAATGCGGCAGAGGATTCTATTCTCCAGTATTTCTTATACAAAAACCGACTGGATCTTTCCTTCTTATAATAAATCTCAAATACATCATCTACAAGAAATTAAAGATGGAAATCAGGACTGTTTTATTGTGACTTTAGATCTTCAGGACGCATACTATCATGCTCAATATACCAAAATCATCAAAAATACCTGAGAATTGCAGGCTTTATGGGAGATCAATTGCGTCATTTCCAGTTCGGAGCCCTTCCATTTGGACTCTCCTCAGCCCCAAGAGTATTCTCAAATATCATGTCAGAGTTCACAAAATACCTCCATCTAAAAGGAATTCTAATAATTCCATATTTAGATTTCCTGATTGCTTCACCCTCAGAAGAAATTCTCCTTACCCAGGTTCAAGAATACCTTACGGACCTAGGCTGGGTAATACATTTCAAAAAATCAAACCTGTCTCCAGACCAGAGAAAACTATTTCTAGGGGTTCTTTTAGATTCTCGTCAGCTGATTACCCTTTTTACCGTTAGAAAAACATAAACTCTTAGGGTACTTTTACACTAGGATTAAAGTTTTCTGGTATTGAGTTCCGACATAGGGGCTCAATACCGGAAAACAAACAACTTCAGTTTTGTCCCCATTTATCGTCAATGGGGACAAAACTGAACTGAACAGTTTAGTTGTGTTCCCAGACCGAACAGCAAACCGCAACATGTTGTATTTTGCTTTCCGTCATGGGATGCGGAGCAATACTGATCCGGCATCACCCCCAATGCAAGTCAATGGGAACGGATCTGTTTTCTCTGGCACAATGTGCCACAATAGAAAACTGACCTGTCCCCATTGACTTGCAGACACCAGCATCTCATAAACGCCCAGGGACACATTGAAACCTCTAAATTCTCTTTCACACAGAGTATTTTTAATCAGCGTTTTTGATACAAAACCACAAGTAGAAGTACATTCAGAGAAAAATATAACAAAGATATGCACCTCCTAAGGGTACTTTCACCGCCAGACTGCCGCTCCGTCCCCATTGACTATAATGTGGACGGGGGAGGAGCTCCAGCGCAGCACGCCGAAAGGCCGCCGGACTAAAAGTACTGCATGTCTGACTTTTTAGTCCGGCGGCCTCTCACCGCGCACTGCTGTGCTGCGCCGGAGCTCCGCCTCCATCCCTATTATAGTCAGTGGGGACGGAGCGGCAGGACGGATCCGACAGGGTGAACAGCCTGTCGGATCCGTCCTGCCGCTAGTGTGAAAGTATCCTCACAAATACTGATCCAAAATACTGACTGTGTGAAAGTGGCCTTATGCTTTTCTGCTCTCCTTGATTTACCTCTGGCTTTGTTTCAGTTCTTTACCACTTTCACTATATATATATATATATATATATATATATATATATATATATATATATATACAGTACAGACCAAAAGTTTGGACACACCTCATTTAAAGAGTTTTCTTTATTTTCATGACTATGAAGGCATCAAAACTATGAATTAACACGTGTAATTATATACATAACAAGCAAGTGTAAAACTGAAAATGTCATATTCTAGGTTCTTCAAAGTAGCCACCTTTTGCTTTGATTACTTCTTTGCACACTCTTGGCATTCTCAAGATGAGCTTCAAGAGGTAGTCCCCTGAAATGGTCTTCCAACAGTCTTGAAGGAGTTCCCAGAGATGCTTAGCACTTGTTGGCCCTTTTTTTCCCTTCACTCTGCGGTCCAGCTCACCCCAAACCATCTCGATTGGGTTCAGGTCCGGTGACTGTGGAGGCCAGGTCATCTGGCGCAGCACCCAATCACTCTCCTTCATGGTCAAGTAGCCCTTACTTTCAAAGTTTTCCCAATTTTTCGGCTGACTGACTAACCTTCATTTCTTAAAGTAATGATGGACACTTGTTTTTCTTTACTTAGCTGCTTTTTTTTCTTGCCATAATACAAATTCTAACAGTCTATTCAGTAGGACTATCAGCTGTGTATCCACCTGACTTCTTCTTAACGCAACTGATGGTCCCAACCCCATTTGTAAGGCAAGAAATCCCACTTATATAACCTGACAGGGCACACCTGTGAAGTGAAAACCATTTTAGGGGACTACCTCTTGAAGCTCATCAAGAGAATGCCAAGAGTGTGCAAAGCAGTAATCAAAGCAAAAGGTGGCTACTTTGAAGAACCTAGAATATGACATATTTTCAGTTGTTTCACACTTGTTTGTTATGTGTATAATTCCACATGTGTTAAATCATAGTTTTGATGCCTTCATTGTGAATCTACAATTTTCATAGTCCTGAAAATAAAGAAAACTGTGTCCAAACTTTTGGTCTGTACTGTGTGTTTGTGTGTATATGTATATATATGTATATACACTGCTCAAAAAAATAAAGGGAACACAAAAACAACACATCCTAGATCTGAATTAATTAAATATTCTTCTGAAATACTTTGTTCTTTACATAGTTGAATGTGCTGACAACAAAATCACACAAAAATTAAAAAATGGAAATCAAATTTTTCAGCCCATGGAGGTCTGGATTTGGAGTCACACTCAAAATTAAAGTGGAAAAACACACTACAGGCTGATCCAACTTTGATGTAATGTCCTTAAAACAAGTCAAAATGAGGCTCAGTAGTGTGTGTGGCCTCCACGTGCCTGTATGACCTCCCTACAACGTCTGTGCATGCTCCTGATGAGGTGGCGGACGGTCTCCTGAGGGATCTCCTCCCAGACCTGGACTAAAGCATCTGCCAACTCCTGGACAGTCTGTGGTGCAACGTGACGTTGGTGGATAGAGCGAGACATGATGTCCCAGATGTGCTCAATTGGATTCAGGTCTGGGGAACGGGCGGGCCAGTCCATAGCATCAATGCCTTCGTCTTGCAGGAACTGCTGACACACTCCAGCAACATAATTTCTAGCATTGTCTTGCATTAGGAGGAACCCAGGGCCAACCGCACCAGCATATGGTCTCACAAGGGGTCTGAGGATCTCATCTCTGTACCTAATGACAGTCAGGCTACCTCTGGCGAGCACACGGAGGGCTGTGTGGCCCTCCAAAGAAATGCCACCCCACACCATTACTGACCCAATGCCAAACCGGTCATGCTGGAGGATGTTGCAGCCAGCAGAACGTTCTCCACGGCGTCTCTAGACTCTGTCACGTCTGTCACATGTGCTCAGTGTGAGCCTGCTTTCATCTGTGAAGAGCACAGGGCGCCAGTGGCGAATTTGCCAATCTTGGTGTTCTCTGGCAAATGCCAAACGTCCTTCACGGTGTTGGGCTGTAAGCACAACCCCCACCTGTGGACTTCGGGCCCTCATATCACCCTCATGGAGTCTGTTTCTTAACGTTTGAGCAGACACATGCACATTTGTGGCCTGCTGGAGGTCATTTTGCAGGGCTGTGGCAGTGCTTCTCCTGTTCCTCCTTGCACAAAGGCGGAGGTAGCGGTCCTGCTGCTGGGTTGTTGCCCTCCTACGGCCTCCTCCACGTCTCCTGATGTACTGGCCTGTCTCTTGGTAGCGCCTCCATGCTCTGGACACTACGCTGACAGACACACCAAACCTTCTTGCCACTGCTCGCATTGATGTGCCATCCTGGATAAGCTGCACTACCTGAGCCACTTGTGTGGGTTGTAGACTCCGTCTCATGCTATTACTAGAGTGAAAGCACTGCCAGCATTCAAAAGTGACCAAAACATCAGCCAGGAAGCATAGGAACTGAGAAGTGGTCTGTGGTCACCACCTGCAGAACCACTCCTTTATTGTGGGTGTCTTGCTAATTGCCTATAATTTCCACCTGTTGTCTATCCCATTTGCACAACAGCATGTGAAATTGATTGTCACTCAGTGTTGCTTCCTAAGTGGACAGTTTGATTTCACAGAAGTGTGATTGACTTGGAGTTACATTGTGTTGTTTAAGTGTTCCCTTTATTTTTTTGAGCAGTGTATGTGTGTATATACCACATTGTTTACATTCAGAAGCAGCAATCCCCTTAGGACCTATTCCTTCTGTTTGCTGACAAATGGGTACAATGTGAGCTGAACAGACTAATACGATGTAACAAACTATCAGAGAGATTTGTGCAGCTCTTGTGTTTAGCTCACAGAGCATTGCATAGATGGCAGATTTGCTGCCTCAGGATATTAACCATAGCTTTTCATTCCCTGACAAATGATAAAAATGTTAAACTGTTAAAATAGAAATTTCTATAACTTTTTTTTTTATGCAGTGAGTAAAGGGAATCTGTCAGCACATACCTGTAAATGATGCTAACTCACATTGCAGATGTGTGCTTTCCTCTTGAATATAGTGGACTTTCTCACATCCTGATTGGTGGTCCCAATTCAAAAAATAAAAATTTGTATGCCAATGAGCCCCTTGGTGTACTAAAGGCGTTGCCTTTTCTTCACATTACAGCCGAGCCCTGCTCACTGTCCTAGCAATGCCATCCACCCCTGTGTGCTTAGGCCTAAAATGTCACGAAATAGTGACATATAAACGGTTTTGATCGGTGGGGTTTCCCAATGATCGCAAAAATGAGGAGATGAAAGTGCCCACACAGAAAGCTGTCTCTCCTCATAGACTTTCTGTTGAACCTGTCTTCAACAGCAAGGAGAGACGTCTCTCTCTGACCACTTATGTCTCCTTTTTAGCAATCGTCAGGGGTCTTACTGCTCGTTTCTGTGGTCACGACTACTCTGCAATGTCAGCCATGGTCGTGCTTGCACAATATGGGCGGTTTTGTAATCACGGACAACTTTTTATATCCTGTTCTATGCCTATTGGTTTTATACTTTTGAGAGTATAATAAAACCTATTTCTATACTGAAGATTGGTGGACCTTCACTATGTGCCTTAACCTTTATATCCACAGAAGGGTTGTTTTATGACTAAGACTATCCTCTGGTTGAATCTGTTTGGCAGCACTAAAAAACTGACGTATCCTATCCTTAGGCCTCATGCACACGACCGTATTTTGTTTCCGTGTCCGATCCATTTTTTTTGCGGATAGGATGTGGACCCATTCATTTCAATTGGTCCGCAAAAAACGCAGACAGCACACCGTGTGCTGTCCGCATCAGTATGTCCGTTCCGTTGCTCCGCAAAAAAAAGTGCATGTCCTATTTCTTTTCTAGTTTGCGGAGGATTGGCATTATTACAATGGATCCGCAAAAAAAAACGGATGCCATACGGAACGTCATTTGTTTTTTCTGCGGATCCGCAATTTGCGGACCGCAAAACACATACGGTCGTATGCATGTAGCCTTATCAAGACTCGGGAAATATAGCCAAAGTGAGGCGGTGCGACTCCTTCATTGAATTGACTGTTTTTAATGTGAATAGAGCCCGCGGAACATGGTGGTCTGTTACGCCAATAAAGAAAAGAAAACACAGTCGTGAACTTTTGTTTTTGTTTTTTCTATTAATTTTTCTATTTTTATTTTTCTATTTTATGTCTTTTTTTTTTTAAATTATTTTCATTTAAAGAGACACAACCATATATGTACACTGCCTGTTCCCAAAAAATAGTCGCCACCTGGATTTAACTAAGCAAATAGTTATGAGCCTCCTTTTGGATAATTACTGCATGGGCGATTTATCTTTCAGCTTTAACCAGAACTGGTGCAATGAGTTGCTTCTCATTTCTTAAACAACCATGTCGAAAGACACATCTCGTGGTCGTGGAAAATATGTTAGTCTGTTTAAGAAGTGTCAAATTATTGGCATGCAACAAGCAGAGAAAACATCTAAGGAGATTGCAGAAACTACTAAAACTGGGTTAAGAACTGTCCAATGCATTATTGAAAACTGGAAGGATAGTGGGGACCCATCGTATTCGAGGAAGAAATGTGGTGGCAAAAAAATCCTGAATGATGGTGATCGGCGATCACTTAAACGTTTGGTGACATCAAATTGAAGAAAAACAGTAGAACTCAGGGTTATGTTTAATCGTGAAAGTAAGAGCATTTCCACACGCACAATGCGAAGGGAACTCAAGGGATTGGGATTGAACAGCTGTGTAGCCGTAAGAAAACCACTAATCAGTGAGGCAAACCAGAAAAAAAGGCTTCAATTTGCTAGGGAGCATAAAGATTGGACTCTGGAGCAATGAAAGAAGCTCATGTGGTCTAATAAGTCAAGATTTACCCTGTTCCAGAGTGATGGGCGCATCGGGGTAAGATGAGAGGCAGATGAAGTGATGCACCCATCATGCCTAGTGCCTGCTGTACAAGCCTGTGGGGGCAGTGATATGATCTGGGGTTGCTGCAGTTGGTTAGGTCTAGGTTCAGCAACAGTATAAGCTCCATGAATGAGGTCAGCTGACTGCCTGAACATACCATGACCAGGTTATTCCATCAATGGATTTTTTTTCTTCCATGATGGCACGGGCATATTCCAAGATGACAATGCCAGGAATCATCGGGCTTAAATTGGGAAAGAGTGGTTCAGGGAGCATGAGACATCATTGTCACACATGGATTGGTCACCACAGAGTCCCGACCTTAACCCCATTGAGAATCTTTGGGATGTGCTGGAGAAGGCTTTGTGCAGCAGTCAGACTCTACCATCATCAATGCAAGATCTTGGTAAAAGATTAATGCAACACTGGATGGACATAAATCTTGTGACATTGCAGAAGCTTATCGAAACAATGCCTTAATCAAAGCTAAAGGCGGTCCAACAAAATATTTTTGGTGGCGCATTTAATTTTTTTTTTTGGACAGGCAGTGTATTTCAGATCAATAAAACATGCATTCGTTCCATGTGAACTGTGTGTTCTCTGCAACGAGGGTCAAAATAGGACAAGTTCTATCATTTGCGGAATGGCAACACAAATCTGCAGATAATACGGATGTGTGCATGGACCCTTAGAAATTAATGGGTTAGTTTGCAATCTGCAAAAAATGCGTCTAGCACACAGATAACAATATGGTCGTCAGCATGAGGCCTAAGCAAAACTCTTCTGGCAGCGCATGACTTGACTCTGACTCTGAATCTGTAACCAGTGTCTGTTCTAGAAACTGGTTGCATCCACCTTTTAATAACCATTCTGGAACACCTATTCTTTCAACTCTGAGTGAGGAGGGTTATAGTCTCTTTTTTATATATATATATATATATATATATATATATATATATATATATATATATATATATATATATATACACTGCTCAAAAAAATAAAGGGAACACAAAAATAACACATCCTAGATCTGAATTAATTAAATATTCTTCTGAAATACTTTGTTCTTTACATAGTTGAATGTGCTGACAACAAAATCACACAAAAATGTAAAAATGTAAATCAAATTTTTCAACCCATGGAGGTCTGGATTTGGAGTCACACTCAAAATTAAAGTGGAAAAACACACTACAGGCTGATCCAACTTTGATGTAATGTCCTTAAAACAAGTCAAAATGAGGCTCAGTAGTGTGTGTGGCCTCCACGTGCATGCTCCTGATGAGGTGGCGGACGGTCTCCTGAGGGATCTCTTCCCAGACCTGGACTAAAGCATCTGCCAACTCCTGGACAGTCTGTGGTGCAACGTGACGTTGGTGGATAGAGCGAGACATGATGTCCCAGATGTGCTCAATTGGATTCAGGTCTGGGGAACGGGCGGGCCAGTCCATAGCATCAATGCCTTCGTCTTGCAGGAACTGCTGACACACTCCAGCCACATGAGGTCTAGCATTGTCTTGCATTAGGAGGAACCCAGGGCCAACCACACCAGCATATGGTCTCACAAGGGGTCTGAGGATCTCATCTCGGTACCTAATGGCAGTCAGGCTACCTCTGGCGAGCACATGGAGGGCTGTGCGGCCCTCCAAAGAAATGCCACCCCACACCATTACTGACCCAATGCCAAACCGGTCATGCTGGAGGATGTTGCAGGCAGCAGAACGTTCTCCACGGCGTCTCCAGACTCTGTCAAGTCTGTCACATGTGCTCAGTGTGAACCTGCTTTCATCTGTGAAGAACACAGGGCGCCAGTGGCGAATTTGCCAATCTTGGTGTTCTCTGGCAAATGCCAAACGTCCTGCACGGTGTTGGGCTGTAAGCACAACCCCCACCTGTGGACGTCGGGCCCTCATATCACCCTCATGGAGTCTGTTTCTGACCGTTTGAGCAGACACATGCACATTTGTGGCCTGCTGGAGGTCATTTTGCAGGGCTCTGGCAGTGCTCCTCCTGTTCCTCCTTGCACAAAGGCCGAGGTAGCGGTCCTGCTGTTGCCCTCCTACGGCCTCCTCCACGTCTCGTGATGTACTGGCCTGTCTCCTGGTAGCGCCTCCATGCTCTGGACACTACGCTGACAGACACAGCAAACCTTCTTGCCACAGCTCGCATTGATGTGCCATCCTGGATAAGCTGCACTACCTGAGCCACTTGTGTGGTTTGTAGACTCCGTCTCATGCTACCACTAGAATGAAAGCACCGCCAGCATTCAAAAGTGACCAACACATCAGCCAGGAAGCATAGGAACTGAGAAGCGGTCTGTGGTCACCACCTGCAGAACCACTCCTTTATTGGGGGTGTCTTGCTAATTGCCTATAATTTCCACCTGTTGTCTATCCCATTTGCACAACAACATGTGAAATTGATTGTCACTCAGTGTTGCTTCCTAAGTGGACAGTTTGATTTCACAGAAGTGTGATTGACTTGGAGTTACATTGTGTTGTTTAAGTGTTCCCTTTATTTTTTTGAGCAGTGTATATATATATATATATATATATATATATATATATTATATACACACACATACACAGGCCAATTACATTAGTCTCTGGACAGTGCTAATATTGAATGTGACTATAACCCTCCTCCTCTTTAAGAATTCACCAATGTACTGCAGTCATCCAATTATCTCCCAAAAAATCCTCATAAGTGTGTCATCCGTAGATCCCCCATAACGATGTAAATTATATTATTCTTATTTTATAAAATATTTTAGCACACCTTTTTGGGTCAGAATATTTTTTGTCTCACATAAACAAGATACTAATTGGTACGCCCACTAAATATATAAATAATTATCACTGCCTAAAGAACGTATTAAAAGAAAATAATAAAGTATTTATTAAACTCTAGATTAAAGCCACAACTCATCAGGAGCGAGAATCTCTCATTAAATCGAATAGCCTGTGGAGCAGAACCAGCCTCACACTTTTGCGTGTCAAGGCTCCGGCGCTATGATGAGCGTCCACATATATAATAGCACTCTGTGGATGCTGTATGCTGGAGTGCTCTAACAACCAGCTTAACATTCACTCGAAGCTGCTTTACATTTTATGCTTGGTAGGACTGCTTTTGATTATGCACCTGGGCCTTGTTCAAATATAAGAACCGTGTCCTGATACCCTCCCCAGTATATATTGGCTGAAGAAACGAGACGCTGAATTTTACGTCCAACGTGTGGACCTTGGGAGGCGCACTGACACAACCGGTCATAGACAGTATTTAGGTTTCAGCTATTTTCATTTTATTCATAGACAACGCGTTTCGGGGTACTGGGGACCCCTTTATCAAGTTCCGGTGGATCTCAACTACAGCAATCAAGCATCAGAAAAGGACACTCTCTTCAGTACTTGTAACAGGCTTGTTTTTCCTGTCTGTGTTGAGGTGGAACTTGCACAATTTTTAGCACTGGAAGTGAGGGTGTGGCTCGTATATGAAGAGCCTCCGCCCCTCCCACAAATGCATTCATATACGAGCCACACCCTCACTTCCAGTGCTAAAAATTGTGCAAGTTCCACCTCAACACAGACAGGAAAAACAAGCCTGTTACAAGTACTGCAGAGAGTGTCCTTTTCTGATGCTTGATTGCTGTCGTTGAGATCCACCGGAACTTGATAAAGGGGTCCCCAGTACCCCGAAACGCGTTGTCTATGAATAAAATGAAAATAGCTGAAACCTAAATACTGTCTATGACCGGTTGTGTCAGTGCGCCTCCCAAGGTCCACACGTTGGACGTAAAATTCAGCGTCTCGTTTCTTCTACCGTTACCCGAGTGGCAGGGTGGCTCCTGCCCAAGGCGACCGGATGAATCCAGGCTGCACCAACCGTTGCAATTCTGTTTTTTGCCTTCATTGTGGTTGCGCCCAAATTGGTGCAACCCCAATAGGTGAGCAAACTACCTCCTATAATAGATTTTATCTTTTTTTGAGCATACTCACCCTATGAGCGCCTTTCTCTAATTTTATCGCCACAACTTGCAGTATATATTGGCACCAATGTGCTAACTGGATAGGGACTTTTGTCCAGACTCTAGGCTGTGTTGTGGATCCAATCAAACACCTACACTACATTACCTGAGTCTGGAAGCCTGATAGTCACGGAAAGTGATATACAGTCTTTCCCGTTTTAATCTAGAGTTTAATAAATACTTTATCATTTTCTTTTAATATGTTCTTCAGGCAGTGATAATTATTTCAGAATATTTTTTTCCTATTTTCCTTTTCTAAAAGGAACCCTTTTGCCTTCAGAACTGCCTTAATTCTACGTGGCATTGATTCAACAAGGTGCTGATAGCATTCTTTAGAAATGTTGGCCCATATTGATAGGATAGCATCTTGCAGTTGATGGAGATTTGAGGGATGCACATCCAGGGCACGAAGCTCCCGTTCCACCACATCCCAAAGATGCTCTATTGGGTTGAGATCTGGTGACTGTAAGGGCCATTTTAGTACAGTGAACTCATTGTCATGTTTAAGAAACCATTTTTCCAGTCTTCAACAGTTTAATTTTGGTGAGCTCGTGCAAATTGTAGCCTCTTTTTCTTATTTGTAGTGGAGATGAGTGGTACCCGGTGGGGTCTTCTGCTGTTGTAGCCCATCCGCCTCAAGGTTGTGCGTATTGTGGCTTCACAAATGCTTTGCTGCATACCTCGGTTATAACAAGTGGTTATTTCAGTCAACGTTGCTCTTCTATCAGCTTGAATCAGTCGGCCAATTCTCCTCTGACCTCTAGCATCAACAAGGCATTTTTGCCCACAGGACTGCCGCATACTGGATGTTTTTCCCTTTTCACACCATTCTTTGTAAACCCTAGAAATGGTTGTGCGTGAAAATCCCAGTAACTGAGCAGATTGTGAAATACTCAGACCGGCACGTCTGGCACCAACAACCATGCCACGCTCAAAATTGCTTAAATCACCTTTCTTTCCCATTCTGACATTCAGTTTGGAGTTCAGGAGATTGTCTTGACCAGGACCACAACCCTAAATGCATTGAAGCAACTGCCATGTGATTGGTTGACTAGATAATCGCATTAATGAGAAATAGAACAGGTGTTCCTAATAATTCTTTAGGTGAGTGTGTGTGTGTGTGTATGTATGTGTGTATATATATATATATATATATATATATATATATATTATAATCTATCTACGCAGGGGCACGTTGCTATGGCTTAAAACGCTGTAAAGCAAAACATGCAATGCAACAGCTCTCTACAAACCAAATAAAGTACAAAAATGCATAATAATTGCTAATGCTATACTTATAAATTAGAGATGCTTGGCAAATACATTTTGTACAAAAGTATTTGAGCCCGTCTGCCATGCCAGCTACCATACAATTCAGGGAGTGTAGGTTCCACATGCATGCTGGGCTGGCTTTAATTTCTGTCATCTTTGGTGCCAAAATGGCCTCCATTATATCCAAGGAATGCAGGTACCAACATGTATGCCGAGCCCACTCCACACCTCTCCTGGTGCCAAATGGCTTCTAGTATGGTAGCCGTCATGGCACATAAAGGGTAGTATTTAGTGTTAGGACCAGTCTTAAAGAGATCGTCTTGACGTGCGGCAGACGGGCTCAAATAATTTTGTACAAAATATATTTGCCAAGCATCTCTAAATTAGAAGTATAGCATTAGCAATTAATATGCATTTTTGTACTTTATTTGTTTTGCAGAGAGCTGTTGCATTGCATGTTTTGCTTTACAATATATTATACGTGTGTGTGTGTGTGTGTATGTGTGTGTGTGTGTATGTATATATATATATGTATATATATATATAATTAGTACAGACCAAAAGTTTGGACACACCTCATTCAAAGAGTTTTCTTTATTTTCATGACTATGAAGGCATCAAAACTATGAATTAACACATGTGGAATTATATACATAACAAACAAGTGTGAAACAACTGAAAATATGTCATATTCTAGGTTCTTCAAAGTAGCCACCTTTTGCTTTTATTACTGCTTTGCACACTCTTGGCATTCTCTTGATGAGCTTCAAGAGGTAGTCCCCTGAAATGGTCTTCCAACAGTCTTGAAGGAGTTCCCAGAGATGCTTAGCACTTGTTGGCCCTTTTGCCTTCACTCTGCGGTCCAGCTCACCCCAAACCATCTCGATTGGGTTCAGGTCCGGTGACTGTGGAGGCCAGGTCACCCCATCACTCTCCTTCATGGTCAAATAGCCCTTACTTTTAAAGTTTTCCCAATTTTTCGGCTGACTGACTGACCTTCATTTCTTAAAGTAATGATGGCCACTCTTTTTTCTTTACTTAGCTGCTTTTTTCTTGCCATAATACAAATTCTAACAGTCTATTCAGTAGGACTATCAGCTGTGTATCCATCTGACTTCTCCTCAACGCAACTGATGGTCCCAACCCCATTTATAAGGCAAGAAATCCCACTTATTAAACCTGACAGGGCACACCCGTGAAGTGAAAACCATTTCAGGTGACTACCTCTTGAAGCTCATCAAGAGAATGCCAAGAGTGTGCAAAGCAGTAATCAAAGCAAAAGGTGGCTACTTTGAAGAACCTAGAATATGACATATTTTCAGTTGTTTCACACTTGTTTGTTATGTATATAATTCCACATGTGTTAAATCATAGTTTTGATGCCTTCAGTGTGAATCTACAATTTTCATAGTCAGGAAAATAAAGAAAACTCTTTGAATGAGAAGGTGTGTCCAAACTTTTGGTCTGTACTGTGTGTGTGTGTAATAAATATATATATATATATATATATATATATATATACACACACACACACACACACACACACACACACACACACACACACACACACACACACACACACACACACACACACCGTATCTTCTGGCATATAAGACGACTGGGCATATAAGATGGCCCCCAACTTTTCCAGTTAAAATATAGGGTTTGGGCTATACTCTTCATATAAGACTACCCCTCTAACTCTATTTACTTTGGCATCAAGATCTGCAGGTAATTGTTGTGCAATTTGCGTTTTTTGCATCACTACCATAATCTGCCTTTCCAAGAATCTAGTACACCAGGATACAGTGGCCTTAAATCTGTTGCTGTGATCTGGGTTAGATTTGGCCCACTGAAGTGCAAACAAATGTATTTTATTTTGTGTCACTACATAACCGTTTTGGCGATGCTCATTCACCATGTCTGCTACATGTTTTTTTAGTTCTGGCCAATGTAGGGTGCCTCTTCTTAATGCACACTTACCCCTTGGCATACTCTTTAATGCTTTTTCATTTGCTTCCCAGTACCGAACCATCTTTTCTGTTCCTCCATATTGTCTTGCAGCAGTGCAGTTATTATGTTCCTTGGCAAAGTTTACAACTTTAAAGAGCACCTTTCACTAGAATAAATAATCTAAACGAAGCATACAGACATGGAGAGCGGCGCCCAGGGATCTCCCTGCACTTACTATTATCCCTGGGCGCCGCTCCGTTCTCCCGGAATAGGTTACGGTATCTTCAGATTTTCGGCTCAACTGGGTGGAGCCTGCCGGCATCTCCTTCTCCCAAGCTGTAGCGCTGGCCACCCACCCAGTTGAGCCGAAAATCTGCAGACACCGGAGCCTATTCCGGTCGAACGGAGCGGCGCCCAGGTATAATAGTAAGTGCAGGGTAGATCCCTGGGCGCCGCTCTCCATGTCTGTATGCTTAGTTTAGATTTTTTATTCTAGTGAAAGGTCCTCTTTAAGTTTGAAATTGGATTCATATTTCTTTCTTCTTGCTGGTAAAGCCATGATGGGGTCTTGACTGTTAGCCATTTGTATACTGTACTGTATGTACTGGTGCTGTACTGTATGAACTGGTACAGATACTGGTGATTCACCACCACATGTATCTCCTCCCCAGATAGACAGTTTTTTCACCACAGAAAAGATGCACACCAAACTTCATTAGAGGTCTTCCGTTCCAACTTTAGAATTGGCTGAAGTGCATATTCTCCTGCTTCCCCCTGCCTTCCCTCAGAATCGACAATCCAACCCAGTATACAACAACCAGCCAATCATGGCAAGAGATGTACCGCTGTTTTCTGTGCAAACTGCATACAAAGCTTGCTTGGATTGGGTGGGTCAGCTCTCCCTGCCTGCCCAGCCCTCCCTGTCTTCAAGACGATCTGAGCGGTAGTACGCAATGTGATACTGCCGGCATGAGAGAACCACTGAGAGCAGGGAGAGGGGGCTGCTTCAGGAGCGTCTGGCCGGGATGCAGTGCACGGTGGCTCAGCTAGAGGGCCCCTGTCCCTGAAGCTGGAGAAGGACAGCTTTCTCCAGTCCGGCTAGGAAGTACGTTTCAGCACGCTGTATACCGGCGTATAAGTCGACCCCTGACTTTTGAGAAGATTTTCATGTGTTGAAAGTTGAAAAGTAGTCTTATACGCAGGAAAATACTGTGTGTGTGTAAATATATTATATACACTCAACTAAAGAATTATTAGGAACACCATACTAATACGGTGTTGGACCCCCTTTTGCCTTCAGAACTGCCTTAATTCTATGTGGCATTGATTCAACAAAGTGCTGATGGCATTCTTTAGAAATGTTGGCCCATATTGATAGGATAGCATCTTGCAGTTGATGGAGATTTGAGGGATGCACATCCAGGGCACGAAGCTCCCGTTCCACCACATCCCAAAGATGCTCTATTGGGTTGAGATCTGGTGACTGTGGGGGTCATTTTAGTACACTGAACTCATTGTCATGTTCAAGAAACCAATTTGAAATGATTAGAGCTTTGTGACATGGTGCATTATCCTGCTGGAAGTAGCCATCAGAGGATGGATACATGTTCTCATTCTGTTTACGCCAAATTCGGACTCTACCATTTGAATGTCTCAACAGAAATCGAGACTCATCAGACCAGGCAACATTTTTCCAGTCTTCAACAGTCCAATTTTTGTGAACTCGTGCAAATTGTAGCCTTTTTTTTCCGATTTGTGGTGGAGATGAGTGGTACCCGGTGGGGTCTTCTGCTGTTGTAGCCCAACCGCCTCAAGGTTGTGCGTGTTGTGGCTTCACAAATGATTTTCTGCATACCTCGGTTGTAACGAGTGGTTATTTCAGTCAACCTTGCTCTTCTATCAGCTTGATTCAGTCGGCCCATTCTCCTATGACCTCTAGCATCCACAAGGCATTTTTGCCCACAGGACTGCCGCATACTGGATGTTTTTCCCTTTTCACACCATTCTTTGTACTCCCTAGCAATGGTTGTGCGTGAAAATCCCAGTAATTAAGCAGATTGTGAAATACTCAGACCGGCCCGTCTGGCACCAACAACCATGCCGCGCTCAAAATTGCTTAAATCACCTTTCTTTCCCATTCTGACATTCAGTTTGGAGTTCAGGAGATTGTCTTGACCAGGACCACCCCCCTAAATGCATTGAATCAACTGCCATGTGATTGGTTGACTAGATAATTGCATTAATGAGAAATATAAAAGGTGTTCCTAATAATTCTTTAGGTCAGTGTGTATATGTGTGTGTGTATATATGTATGTATGTATGTGTGTGTGTAAATATATATATATATATATATATATGTGTGTATGTATGTGTGTGTATATATATATATATATATATATACACACACACACACACACACACACACACACACACACACACACACACACACACACACACACACACACACACACACACACACACACACACAAAACAAACAAGATGTGCTTTAACTGCAGACTGTCAGCTTTAATTTGAGGGTATTTACATCCAAATCAGGTGAACGGTGTAGGAATTACAACAGTTTGCCTCACTTGTTAAGGAACCAAAAGTAATGGGACAGAATAATAATCATAAATCAAACTTTTCACTCTTTAATACTTGGTTGCAAATCATTTGCAGTCAATCACAGCCTGAAGTCTGGAACTTCAAAGGATTTGCAACCAAGTATTAAAGAGTGAAAAGTTTGATTTATGATTATTATTCTGTCCCATTACTTTTGGTTCCTCAACAAGTGGGAGGCACATATGCAAACTGTTATAATTCCTACACCGTTCACCTGATTTGGATGTAAATACCCTCAAATTAAAGCTGACAGTCTGCAGTTAAAGCACATCTTGTTTGTTTCATTTCAAATCCATTGTGGTGGTTTATAGAGCCAAAAATGTTAGAATTATGTCCCAATATTTATGGACCTGACTGTATATACACACACTGTATAATATAGTATAATTATACAAAAAAAAAAAAAAATATATATATATATATATATATATATATATATATATATATATATATATATATACCGCAGCACGTCCATAAGGTGAAAATGTGGGATCCTTTATTCACCCAAGCAGCGACGTTTCGGTCCGCTTGCTGGGACCATTTTCAAGCGGACCGAAACGTCGCTGCTTGGGTGAATAAAGGATCCCACATTTTCACCTTATGGACGTGCTGCGGTGTATTTATTTTTCTGGTTGTTTGACACTGTGGTCGAGTGTCGATACCGCTGGCACCCAACATTTGCTACTAGGAGTGCTGCCCTGAACCTTCATCTATATATATATATATATATATATATATATATATATATATATATATATTAGGGATCGACCGATTATCGGTTTGGCCGATATTGAGGATTTTGAACGTTATCGGCATCTATTTTGCCGATATACCGATAACGTATTGGGAACACAGAACGCGCTGCTCTCAGCGCTCTCCGTGTTCCCTCCGCAGCACAGGGGAGAAGGAAGCAGTGTCTCCCTCCCCCTGTGCTGCTGCTGCCACCAATGAGAGGAGAGAACATAAGAGGAGGGGAGGGGCTGTGGCCACTGCGCCACCAATGAAGATGAGTCTTTCATTAATTCATATACAGGAGGCGGGAGCTGGCTGCAGAATCACATAGCCGGCTCCCGACCTCTATGAGCGAAAGCTGCGGTCCGCGGTAGTTAACTCCTCAGGTGCCGCGGATCGGAGCTACCGCTCATAGAGGTCGGGAGCCGGCTATGTGATTCTGCAGCCAGCTCCCTCCTCCTGTATATGAATGATTGAGAGACTTATCTTCATTGGTGGCGCAGTGCGCCCCCCCCAAGCCCCCCAGTATTAATCATTGGTGGCGCAGTGCGCCCCCCACCCCAATCCCGGCCAATAGTAAAAACATTGGTGGCGCAGTGCGCCCCCCCCCCCCCTCCAGTATTACTCATTGGTGGCAGTGGCCACAGGATCCCCTCTCCCCTGCTCCTCCGATCGGAGCCCCAGCTGTGTAAGCCTGGGGCTCCGATCGGTTACCATGGTAGCCAGGACGCTATTGAAGCCCTGGCTGCCATGGTAAGCTCCATGCTGCTGTGTGCACTATGCACAGAGCAGCAGGGACAGTGTGAGCTCCTATTCACCCTGATAGAGATCTATCAGGGGGAATAGGACAAGGGTTCTAGTCCCTAAGGGGGCTAAAAGTTAGTAAAAAAAACCCCACAAAAATATTAAGTATAAATGAAAAAGATTTATAAAAAAAAAATACACATTAACAATAAACAAAAAAATACACATTAACAATAAACATATTAATTTTCAGCAGATTTGTGTAGGAATTTTTTTTTCTCCAAAAATGAAAATTCCCAGAATATCGGTATAAATTATTGCCTATCGGCCTGAAAGTTCACAAATTATCGGCTATCGGCCCTAAAAAAAATCAATATCGGTGTGTGTATATTGATATATATATATATACACACACACACACACACACACACACACACACACACACACACACACACACACACACACACAGTATATAAATCAAACAGCAGCACTAGTCCAATAGACCACGGGTGCAAAATCCTCAAAACCGCAGGCTCAACAGTCAATGCAAGACTATATGTATCCAAAGACGAGGCAAGTCAGTCTTTGGATAGAGATATATATATATATATATATATATATATATATATATATATATATATATATATATACACACACACACATAAAATAGATATATATATATATATATATATATATATATAATGTGTGTGTATATATATATATATTATACCGTGTGTATGTATATATGTATTTATATATATATATATATATACGGTCTAATATATATATATATATATATATACACATGATATATATATATATATATCTATCTCTATCTCTATTTTATGTGTGTGTATGTATATATATATATATATATATATATATATATATATACACACACATAAAATATATATATATATCTCTCTATCTCATGTGTGTGTGTGTGTGTGTGTATATATATATATATATATATATATATATATATAATACCGTGTGTGTGTATATATATTATACCGTATGTATGTATATATATATATATATATATATATATATATATATATTACACATACATACAGTTTGGACACACCTCATTCAAAGAGTTTTCTTTATTTTCATGACTATGAAGGCATCAAAACTATGAATTAACACATGTGGAATTATATACATAACAAACAAGTGTGAAACAACTGAAAATATGTCATATTCTAGGTTCTTCAAAGTAGCCACCTTTTGCTTTGATTACTGCTTTGCACACTCTTGGCATTCTCTTGATGAGCTACAAGAGGTAGTCACCTGAAATGGTTTTCACTTCACAGGTGTGCCCTGTCAGGTTTAATAATTAGGATTTCTTGCCTTATAAATGGGGTTGGGACCATCAGTTGCATTGAGGAGAAGTCAGGTGGTTACACAGCTGATCTTCCTACTGAATAGACTGTTAGCTGCTTTTTTCTTGCCGTAATACAAATTCTAAGTAAAGAAAAACAAGTGGCCATCATCAGTCAGTCACTCGAAAAATTGGGAAAACTTTGAAAGTAAGGGCTATTTGACCATGAAGGAGAGTGATGGGGTGCTGCGACAGATGACCTAGCCTCCACAGTCACCGGACCTGAACCCAATCGAGATGGTTTTTGGTGAGCTGGACCGCTGAGTGAAGGCAAAAGGGCCAACAAGTGCTAAGCATCTCTGGGAACTCCTTCAAGACTGTTGGAAGACCATTTCAGGGGACTACTTCTTGAAGCTCATCAAGAGAATGCCAAGAGTGTGCAAAACAGTAATCAAAGCAAAAGGTGGCTACTTTGAAGAACCTAGAATATGACATATTTTCAGTTGTTTCACACTTGTTTGTTATGTATATAATTCCACATGTGTTCACTTATAGTTTTGATGCCTTCATAGTCATGAAAATAAAGAAAACTCTTTGAATGAGAAGGTGTGTCCAAACTTTTCGTCTATACTGAATATATATTTATATTATACGATGTGTATCCTTATACGGTATAAAAAACAGCCCATGGTTACCATAGCCCACAGTAACCAAAACTGTTGTGGTAATTATAATATAATTCCTGCTAATGTGTCTCTCTATTTTATTTTTTATTATCAGATCGAAGGCAGAGATGCGGCACACTTGTCGTGGCACGATCAACCTGGCCACGGCTAACATCTCGGTGGAGGATTCATGTAACTTTGTGATTTCCAATGGGGGAGCCCAGACATATCACCTGAAAGCAAGCTCAGAAGTGGAGCGCCAACGGTGGATTACAGCCCTAGAGCTAGCCAAGGCCCGGGCTGTCAAAATGCAGGCAGAATCGGGTAAGCAAGACTTTGAGCTGCTTGAGATATTATGGTTGGATCATTTCTGAAAAATATTATTCTAATGGCTGTCGTTCACAGATGACTCTGGAGATGACGATCCCACCTCACAGACTGATAAAGCAGAGGTTCACAACACCCTACGTGCTCTCTCAGGAAAAGTTGAGGATCTGGGCACATGCAATGATCTTATCGCAAAACATGGAACTGCCCTGCAACGCTCTCTGAGTGAGTTGGAGAGTCTACGCCTCCCTCAAGACAGCTCTGAAAAGATCAAGCAGGTCAACGAAAGGGCAACACTCTTCAGGATCACTTCCAATGCTATGATGAATGTGAGTGTAAAAACGAATAAGTCTACTTTCACACTCGAGTTTTGGCTTTCCGTTTGTGAGATCCGTTCAGGGCTCTCACAAGCGGTCCAAAACGGATCAGTTTGCATTCTAAATGAACAAGTATCCGCTCAGAATGCATCAGTTTGCATCAGTTCAGTCTCCATTCTGCTTTGGAGACGGACACCAAAATGCTACTTGCAGCGTTTTGGTGTCTGTCTGAAACTGACCTAAACAGATGCGTCCTGACACACAGTTTAAGTCAATGGGGACGGATCAGTTTTCACTGACGCAATCTGTCACAATAGAAAACTGATCCGTCCTCCATTGAAATGGCTATGTTAAAGATAATACAAACGGATCCGTTCAGAACGGATGCAGACAGTTGTATTATCTGAACCGATCCGTCAAAGACGGATCCGCACAAAATGCGAGTGTGAAAGTAACCTTGAACACTTCCTGTTAGAAATTAAAACTTCATATATTTCCATGCAACAGTCACAGCATATGAGGACCTGAGGATCCTACCTACGGTAATTTCCTAGTAGTAGAGAATATAATGCCTACCTTTATATCTGTGTGCAGCACCATTGAGTGCGTCAGCAGTTTTAAGATCTTCCTGTTGATGAATGTAAGTATTTACTGGTAGGAAGACTGCTCTGAGCTTGCAAAAGTAGCAATATATTAAGAATTAAAATTAAAAAATACATTTAATTTGGGCATTTTCTCATTCAGGCTTATAGCAGAGATCTGTACTTTGGCTCCCATAGGTAATACACACTGTGCGTTATTCACTCTTCCTAAATTTTATATAGGCCTGGTTCAGTGTGTTCTGCCTTTTAACACCCCTCCTGGCTGACCTATTGGTGGTGCTTGCTTAATTGGGTTATAGGAATAGGTCAACGATTGCTCAGCTATCCGCCTTGCATGACTGCATACAGATAGCTCTGCTCATTGTTCATCTGGGGCATTTGAACCTTCTGTTGCAAATTACACTGTTCACAGACTGCAAATAATGCCTGCCTGTCTCAAAAATTATGATAGCTTCCCTCCAAGCTGCACTATACTGGCTTAAAGGGGTTGTCTGCTTTTTCTATACTGATGACCTATTTTAAAGATAGGTCATCTACACTGCTCAAAAAAATAAAGGGAACACTTAAACAACACAATGTAACTCCAAGTCAATCACACTTCTGTGAAATCAAACTGTCCACTTAGGAAGCAACACTGAGTGACAATCAATTTCACATGCTGTTGTGCAAATGGGATAGACAACAGGTGGAAATTATAGGCAATTAGCAAGACACCCCCAATAAAGGAGTGGTTCTGCAGGTGGTAACCACAGACCACTTCTCAGTTCCTATGCTTCCTGGCTGATGTTTTGGTCACTTTTGAATGCTGGCGATGTTTTCACTCTAGTGGTAGCATGAGACGGAGTCTACAACCCACACAAGTGGCTCAGGTAGTGCAGCTTATCCAGGATGGCACATCAATGCGAGCTGTGGCAAGAAGGTTTGGTGTGTCTGTCAGCGTAGTGTCCAGAGCATGGAGGCGCTACCAGGAGACAGGCCAGTACATCAGGAGACGTGGAGGAGGCCGTAGGAGGGCAACAACCCAGCAGCAGGACCGCTACCTCCGCCTTTGTGCAAGGAGGAACAGGAGGAGCACTGCCAGAGCCCTGCAAAATGACCTCCAGCAGGCCACAAATGTGCATGTGTCTGCTCAAACGGTCAGAAACAGACTCCATGAGGGTGATATGAGGGCCTGACGTCCACAAGTGGGGGTTGTGCTTACAGCCCAACACCGTGCAGGACGTTTGGCATTTGCCAGAGATTGGCAAATTCGCCACTGGCGCCCTGTGCTCTTCACAGATGAAAGCAGGTTCACACTGAGAACATGTGACAGACGTGACAGTCTGGGGACGCCGTGGAGAACGTTCTGCTGCCTGCAACATCCTCCAGCATGACCGGTTTGGCATTGGGTCAGTAATGGTGTGGGGTGGCATTTATTTGGAGGGCCGCACAGCCCTCCATGTGCTCGCCAGAGACCATATGCTGGTGCGGTTGGCCCTGGGTTTCTCCTAATGCAAGACAATGCTAGACCTCATGTCGCTGGAGTGTGTCAGCAGCAGGGCTGTGGAGTCGGAGTCGGGGGAAATTTTGGGTACCTGGAGTCGGAGTCGGCAAACAATGCACCGACTCCGACTCCTACTAAATTTAGATTGGCATAAAAAAAAAAAAAGCAAGTTTAAATGTCCCAATTCACAAAAAGTGATAATTAATGACTTCTCTACTGTAAGAATAAAGACCAATGCATGCAGTGCCTCACGTAACCGCAAAACGAACACGTTAAGTGACCGTGAAGAAGCATGCTTTTCATGTGCTTCACTATATGGCACGCAACGCACAATTAGGAGCTGCAATACTTATACTTTCCATAGTGTTGTGTTCTGCTTTTACAGGGAACGCAGCGTCCATGTGTAACCTAGCCTCTCACTGATAAGGGATTAAATAAATATGTTTTTTGCAGGACTAGAGAGTGAGACACTTGTATAAGTGAAGGGAATGGAGGGCCAATAGTTCAAGACTGAAGCTGTAAACCATTGGAAAAACTGCTGTCATTCAGCTAAGGCTATAAAAACTTGTAAACTCCGATTGTTAGCTTAAACTTTAAACATGACTATGGGATTCTCCTAGGAAAATCATGTTTTAAAATAAATGCCCCTTCCTGGATCCTCCCACTGCCCTATCTTCAGCAGCAGATAAGCACACAAAGGAGAAAGCAGCAGCCCAACTACCTCTCTGCTAGAAGAGCTTAGAAGAACTTGTGTTTGTCTTTTGCTTGAACTGTGCAATACAGTAGACTGTTGGCTTCCCAGCCAGTAGTCCTGTGGTAGGTTGCGTTTCTTTCCCTCAAGGAATGTATAAAATACATTCGCATATTAATACAGAGGAGTCTGAGTCGGGGAGTCGGAGTCGGAAGTACATAAAACTGAGGAGTCGGAGTCGGAACATTTATCTACCGACTCCACAGCCCTGGTCAGCAGTTCCTGCAAGACGAAGGCATTGATGCTATGGACTGGCCCGCCCGTTCCCCAGACCTGAATCCAATTGAGCACATCTGGGACATCATGTCTCACTCTATCCACCAATGTCACGTTGCACCACAGACTGTCCAGGAGTTGGCAGATGCTTTAGTCCAGGTCTGAGAGGAGATCCCTCAGGAGACCGTCCGCCACCTCATCAGGAGCATGCACAGGCGTTGTAGGGAGGTCATACAGGCACGTGGAGGCCACACACACTACTGAGCCTCATTTTGACTTGTTTTAAGGACATTACATCAAAGTTGGATCAGCCTGTAGTGTGTTTTTCCACTTTCATTTTGAGTGACTCCAAATCCAGACCTCCAAGGGTTGAAAAATTTGATTTAAATTTTTTTATTTTTGTGTGATTTTGTTGTCAGCACATTCAACTATGTAAAGAACAAAGTATTTCAGAAGAATATTTAATTAACTCAGATCTAGGATGTTATTTTTGTGTTCCCTTTATTTTTTTGAGCAGTGTATATCAGATAGGTGAGGGCTACTGCCAGCACCCCCGCTTATCAGCTGTTTGAAGAGAGTGCTTGTACAAGTGCTGTGTTTCTTCTCTAACTGCTCGCCGTCGCAGCTGCTAGCAGGTGTGATTACAACACTGGTGTTCCATTCACTTCAATGGGATGGCAGAGTTGTAATTACACCTGCTCTCCGCTGCAATTGCGACAGCTAGCAGGTAAAACTGTAAGTTCTGCGTTTTCTTCAAACAGCTGATCACTCTGATATTGATGACCTATCCTAATGATAGGTCATCCATATAAAAAAAATGGACAACCCCTTTCAAGTCCTTTTACACGGATAGATATGTAAGGCAATTATCAGGAATAAACTTATCATTCCCAATAATTGCCTGCTAATCAGTGGAGTGCAACTTTTACATGCGGCAATCGCAAAATGAGGATAAGCGATGGATAGTGCTAAATTTTTTTTTATTGTTCTTGGTACATATCGCTGTTTATGTACCTCCAACCCCAACCCCCCCTCCTTGTCGGCGATCGCCGCAAACCGCAGGTCAATTCAGACCTGCGGTTTGCGGCTTTTTCAGGTTGCGGCGGGTGGTGGTGCCATCGGGTCCCCGTGGGGCTGTAGGGGGGACCCGATGGCATGGAAGGCAGCGCGATGCCTGTGAGATCCAGCCCCCTGGATCTCACAGGCCGGATGCTGTATGAGTAATACACACTGTATTTCTCATACAGCTAATGCATTCCAATACAGAAGTATTGGAATGCATTGTAAAGGGGATTAGACCCCCAAAAGTTGAAGTCCCAAAGTGGGACAAAAAATAAAGTGAAAAAAAGTTCTAAAAATAAAGCTTTTCCCCCAAAGAATTAAGTTTCAAGTAAAAATAAAAAAAAATGTCATTTTCCCCAAATAAAGTAAAAAAAAAAAAATGGTAAAAAAAATATATTCGAGGCGGTGCTGGGCACCGGACCAAGGGCTGCGGCTGAGCATCAAGCTAAAAAAGGACATCCCCTTGGGCACCTTATGTAAGTCATTAGCAGATCACTAAAATCGATTTTATAAAGAAATAAATCAAGACTATTAGTTAATAAGGGCATCATTTAATACAGCTCAGTGAGACCTACAAGTAGCTATGTTTTACTATAGGGGGTAAAATGTGGTGACAGAATCCCTTTAAGTTTTGGCTGGTCAGCTAGAATCTCACATTAAACGCTATGTACACCTTTGGAGGCAATTTCTTTTTATTAGTGCATTTTACTCACTATGAGCTAAAAGTGTTATATTTGTTCACATTTTTATTTTTTATTTTTATAAAAAAATTGTCCTTTTCTCTGTACCGAACTTAGGCTACTTTCACACTAGCGTTCAGGGCTCCGCTTGTGAGTTCAGTTTGAAGGCTCTCACAAGCGCCCCGAACGGATCCGTACTGCCCCAATGCATTCTGAGTGGATGCGGATCCGCTCAGAATGCATCAGTTTGGCACCGTTTGGCCTCCGCTCCGCTCAGCAGGCGGACACCCGAACGCAGCTTGCTGCGTTTTCGTGTCCGCCTGGCCGTGCGGAGCCAAACGGATACGTCCAGACTTACAATGCAAGTCAATGGGGACGGATCCGTTTGACGTTGACACAATATGGTGCAATTTCAAACTGATCCGTCCCCCATTGACTTTCAATGTAAAGTCAGGAGTCCCTATTAATATACCATCAGATCGGAGTTTTCTCCAATCCGATGGTATATTTTAACTTGAAGCGTCCCCATCACCATGGGAACGCCTCTATGTTAGAATATACCGTCGGATTTCAGTTGCATCGTGAAACTCAGATCCGACAGTATATTCTAACACAGAGGCGTTCCCATGGTGATGGGGACGCTTCAAGTTAGAATATACTGAGAACTGTGTACATGACTGCCCCCTGCTGCCTCTATATTCATCGGTGGCCAGTGCGGATTCCCAGTATTAAATATGACCAGTGCGGCCCCCCCCCCCCCCTCCTGTATTTAACTTATTGGTGGCCAGTGCGGCCCCCCTCCCTCTATATTCATCGGTGGCCAGTGCGGATTCCCAGTATTAAATATGACCAGTGTGGCCTCCCCTTCTCTCTATATTCATTGGTGGCCAGTGTGGATTCCAAGTATTGTGACCAGTGCGGCCTCCCCTCTCCCCCCCCCCCCCCCCCTAATTAAAATCACCCCCCCCCCCCCCCTCCCTCATTGGTGGCAGCGGAGAGTACCGATCGGAATCCCAGTTTAAATCGCTGGGGCTCCGATCGGTTACCATGGCAGCGAAGACGCTATTGCAGTCTTGGCTGCCATGGTTACTTAGCAATAAATAGAAGCATTATACTTACCTGAAGAGCTGCGATGTCTGTGTCCGGCCGGGAGCTCCTCCTACTGGTAAGTGAAAGGTGTGTGCGGCGCATTGCCTATAGCACAGACCTTTCACTTACCAGTAGAAGGAGCTCCCGGCCGGTCACAGACATCGCAGCTCTTCAGGTAAGTATAATGCTTTCTATTTATTGCTAAGTAACCATGGCAGCCAAGACTGCAATAGCGTCTTGGCTGCCATGGTAACCGATCGGAGCCCCAGCGATTTAAACTGGGACTCCGATCTGTACTCTCCGCTGCCACCAATGATGGGGGGGTGATTTTATTTAGGGGGGGGAAAGAGGGGAGGCCGCACTGGTCACAATACTTGGAATCCGCACTGGCCATCAATGAATATAGAGGGAAGGGGAGGCCGCACTGGTCATATTTAATACTGGAGGGGGAGGCCGCACTGGTCATATTTAATACTGGGAATCCGCACTGGCCACCGATGAATATGGAGGGAGGGGGGCCGCACTGGTTACAATTAATACTGGGGAGGGAGGGGGGGCCGCACTGGCCACCAATAAGTTAAATACAGGAGGGGGGGGGGGGTCTGCCCCCTGCTGCCTGGCAGCATCTGCCAGGCAGCAGGGGGCAGTCATGTACACAATTCTCAGTATATTCTAACTTGAAGCGTCCCGATCACCATGGGAACGCTTCTGTGTTTAGAATATACTGTCGGATCTGAGTTTTCCGAAGTGAAAAATCTGATCTGAAATAAACCGTTATGCAGACGGATCCGTTCTGAACGGATGCAAGCGTTTGCATTATAGGAGCGGATCCGTCTGTGCAGACACTAGACGGATCCGCTCCTAACGCAAGTGTGAAAGTAGCCTTAGATGCTTTACTAGCAGGATCTGAATTCTTTCTCTGCTCCAGCAGGCAGGGAGCAGCTGGTAGGCTCCTTATCTCTGCTCTCAGACCTTATGAACACTCATCAAAGCTTATTTCTTATCTCACTGGTAAGAATGTGGCTTAAATAAGTCTTTATGACCGGTTAGTAATTTAGAGGTAAGGGTTATTAGAAAGTGAAAGTAGGATGTACACAGTTAGAAAAAACTGTTAACCCTTTGCGACAGAACATCTCAGTATTTTTTACAAAATAAATGATTCTTAGACCCAAATGAGTAAGATGCAATCATAAAAAAAAATTGCCCCCAAAGGTGTACATGGCCTTTAACCACCTCAGCCCCTATAGCTTAAACACCCTGAAAGACCAGGCCACTTTTTACACTTCTGACCTACCCTACTTTCACCGTTTATTGCTCGGTCATGCAACTTACCACCCAAATGAATTTTACCTCCTTTTCTTCTCACTAATAGAGCTTTCATTTGGTGGTATTTCATTGCTGCTGACATTTTTACTTTTTTTTGTTAATCGAAATTTAACGATTTTTTTTGCAAAAAAATGACATTTTTCACTTTCAGTTGTAAAATTTTGCAAAAAAAACTACATCCATATATAAATTTTGCTCTAAATTTATTGTTCTACATGTCTTTGATAAAAAAAAAAATGTTTGGGTAAAAAAAAAAAAATGGTTTGGGTAAAAGTTATAGCGTTTACAAACTATGGTACAAAAATGTGAATTTCCGCTTTTTGAAGCAGCTCTGACTTTCTGAGCACCTGTCAAGTTTCCTGAGGTTCTACAATGCCCAGACAGTACAAACACCCCACAAATGACCCCATTTCGGAAAGTAGACACCCTAAGGTATTCGCTGATTGGCATAGTGAGTTCATAGAACTTTTTATTTTTTGTCACAAGTTAGCGGAAAATGATGATTTATTTTTTTTTCTTACAAAGTCTCATATTCCACTAACTTGTGACAAAAAATAAAAAGTTCTATGAACTCACTATGCCCATCAGCGAATACCTTAGGGTGTGTACTTTCCGAAATGGGGTCATTTGTGGGGTGGTTATACTGCCCTGGCATTCTAGGGGCCCAAATGTGTGGTAAGGAGTTTGAAATCAAAATGTGTAAAAAATGAATGGTGAAATCCGAAAGGTGCTCTTTGGAATGTGGGCCCCTTTGCCCACCTAGGCTGCAAAAAAGTGTCACACATGTGGTATCTCCGTATTCAGGAGAAGTTGAGGAATGTGTTTTGGGGTGTCATTTTACATATACCCATGCTGGGTGAGAGAAATATCTTGGTCAAATGCCAACTTTGTATAAAAAAATGGGAAAAGTTGTCTTTTGCCAAGATATTTCTCTCACCCAGCATGGGTATATGTAAAATGACACCCCAAAACACATTCCCCAACTTCTCCTGAATACGGAGATACCACATGTGTGACACTTTTTTGCAGCCTAGGTGGGCAAAGGGGTCCACATTCCAAAGAGCACCTTTCAGATTTCACCGGTCATTTTTTACAGAATTTGATTTCAAACTCCTTACCACACATTTGGGCCCCTAGAATGCCAGGGCAGTATAACTACCCCACAAGTGACCCCATTTTGGAAAGAAGACACCCCAACGTATTCGCTGATGGGCATAGTGAGTTCATGGAAGTTTTTATTTTTTGTCACAAGTTAGTGGAATATGAGACTTTGTAAGGAAAGAAAAAAAAAAAAAAAAAAAATCATCATTTCCCACTAACTTGTGACAAAAAATTCTATGAACTCGCTATGCCCATCAGCGAATACCTTGGGGTGTCTTCTTTCCAAAATGGGGTCACTTGTGGGGTAGTTATACTGCCCTGGCATTCTAGGGGCCCAAATGTGTGGTAAGTAGGTAAATGACCTGTGAAATCCGAAAGGTGCTCTTTGGAATGTGGGCCCCTTTGCCCACCTAGGCTGCAAAAAAGTGTCACACATGTGGTATCTCCGTATTCAGGAGAAGTTGGGGATTGTGTTTTGGGGTGTCATTTTACATGTACCCATGCTGGGTGAGAGAAATATCTTGGCAAAAGACAACTTTTCCCATTTTTTTATACAAAGTTGTCTTTTGCCAAGATATTTCTCTCACCCAGCATGGGTATATGTAAAATGACACCCCAAAACACATTCCCCAACTTCTCCTGAATACGGAGATACCACATGTGTGACACTTTTTTGCAGCCTAGGTGGGCAAAGGGGCCCAAATTCCTTTTAGGAGGGCATTTTTAGACATTTGGATACCAGACTTCTTCTCACGCTTTGGGGCCCCTAAAATGCCAGGGCAGTATAAATACCCCACATGTGACCCCATTTTGGAAAGAAGTCACCCCAAGGTATTCAATGAGGGGCATGGCGAGTTCATAGAAAAAAAAAGAATTTTGGCACAAGTTAGCGGAAATTGATTTTTTTTTATTTTCTTCTCACAAAGTCTCCCTTTCCGCTAACTTGGGACAAAATTTCAATCTTTCATGGACTCAATATGCCCCTCAGCGAATACCTTGGGGTGTCTTCTTTCCAAAATGGGGTCATTTATGGGGTGTTTGTACTGCCCTGGCATTTGAGGGTCTCCGCAATCCTTACATGTATGCCCAGCATTAGGAGTTTCTACTATTCTCCTTATATTGAGCATACAGGTAATGAGATGATTTTTTTTCCGTTCAGCCTCTGGGCTGAAAGAAAAAAATGAACGGCACAGATTTCTTCATTCGCATCGATCAATGTGGATGAAAAAATCTCTGCCAAAAAAAGAAAAAGGAGGGGAAAGGCGTCTGCCAGGACATAGGAGCTCCGCCCAACATCCATACCCACTTAGCTCGTATGCCCTGGCAAACCAGATTTCTCCATTCACATCAATCGATGTGGATGAATAAATCCTTGCCGGGATTTTTTTTTTTATATATACAAAGTGTTTGCCAAAGTATATGAACACCGCCACCTCCTCAGCTCATATGCCTCGGCAAACGTATCTTTTACTGCAGAGGAGAAATCTCGTCTTGCAGTGCCGCATACACCGACTTGCGTGTAATCTGACAGCAGCGCAATGCTTCTGTCTAGCTGCAGCACTGATGTGCATTCTGTCGATCGGTTGGTCCACCTGGAAGGTAAAAAAAACAAAACAAAAAAGAAAAAACTAGGCCGCAACGCAATAAATTTATTAACTTTTGAACAGAACATATAAACTTTTTTTTTACTTTTTTAACTGAACGTTAACTTTTTTACTTACCGGTATTTTTTTTTTGTTTAGTTTTTTTTACCTTTATAGAACAAACCTCTCCTTCCCCATGGGACAATGTGCAAAGCGCAAATCGCCCAAAGATGTGGCGAAGTACGTTATGCACTTTATCCCAGGTGAAAGGAGAGGTTTGCAGCAGCTGTGAGTAAAAGGGCCCTAATAGCCCTGTGTGCCTGTCCTGTGAGATGCAATCCCTATGCTAGGTGTACCTGTGTGTGGTACTTCCGGAAACACTCTCCAAAGCATAGGGCAGGGTGGTCAGGACAGAAATAGCGGGTGTCACGCCTTATTCCACTCCTGCTACAGACACGACATCTTTTTCGGGGTGACTGTTGGGTTGAGGTACCAGGAACGACACTGGGGAAATGTTGCTCGTGTAGACGGCTAACTACACTGGTGGATGGGGCCACGGAACCTTCTGGATACAGGAGGTTCTCGATGATCTCTTCCTGGAATTTGAGGAAGGATCGTGTTCTCCCAGCCTTACTGTAGAGAACAAAACTATTGTACAGAGCCAATTGAATTAAATATACAGACACCTTCTTATACCAGCGTCTGGTGCGTCGGGAAACTAAATACGGAGACAACATCTGGTCATTGAAGTCCACACCTCCCATGAGCAAATTATAGTCGTGGACTGAGAGGGGCTTTTCAATGACACGGGTTACTCGCTCAATTTGGATTGTCGTGTCTGCGTGAATGGAGGAGTGCATGTAAACGTCACGCTTGTCTCTCCATTTCACCGCGAGCAGTTCTTCGTTGCACAAGGCAGCCCTCTCCCCCCTTGCAAGACGGGTGGTAACGAGCCGTTGGGGGAAGCCCACGCGACTAGTTCGCGCGGTGCCACAGGCGCAAATCCGTTCTAGAAACAAATGCCTAAAGAGGGCCACACTTGTGTAGAAATTGTCCACATAAAGATGGTACCCCTTGCCAAATAAGGGTGACACCAAGTCACAGACTGTCTTCCCACTGCTCCCCAGGTAGTCAGGGCAACCGACCGGCTCCAGGGTCTGATCTTTTCCCTCATAGATCCGAAATTTGTGGGTATAGCCTGTGGCCCTTTCACAGAGCTTATACAATTTGACCCCATACCGGGCACGCTTGCTTGGGATGTATTGTTTGAAGCCAAGGCGCCCGGTAAAATGTATTAGGGACTCGTCTACGCAGATGTTTTGCTCGGGGGTATACAAATCTGCAAATTTCTGGTTGAAGTGGTCTATGAGGGGCCGAATTTTGTGGAGCCGGTCAAAAGCTGGGTGGCCTCTGGGACGGGAGGTGGTGTTGTCGCTAAAATGCAGGAAACGGAGGATAGCCTCAAATCGTGCCCTGGACATAGCAGCAGAGAACATGGGCATGTGATGAATCGGGTTCGTGGACCAATATGACCGCAATTCATGCTTTTTAGTTAGACCCATGTTGAGGAGAAGGCCCAGAAAAATTTTAATTTCGGAAACTTGGACTGGTTTCCACCGGAAAGGCTGTGCATAATAGCTTCTCGGGTTGGCAGATATAAATTGTGTGGCATACCGGTTTGTCTCTGCCTCGACTAAGTCAAAGAGCTCCGCAGTCAAGAACAGCTCAAAAAATCCCAGGGCCGAACCAATATGAGCCGTCTCAACCCGAACTCCAGACTGGGCGGTGAAAGGGGGAACTAATGGTGCGGCTGAAGTTGGTGACTGCCAATCAGGGTTTGCCAGCACCTCAGGGATTCTAGGGGCTCTACGGGCCTGTCTGTGCGGTGGCTGCGACGGGGTAAATGGTGCACGTGCCACCGTACCAGCTTCAACTGCCCTTCTGGTGCTCGCCACGTCACCATGTTGTACGGCAGTGCTGGTACTAGGTCCAGGGAGGGCTGCGCTGCTGGTGTATGCCTCACCACGTGATCCGGCAGCGCCAGCCCCACTCTGCTGCTCTTGAAGCGGATCCTGCATAACCTGTGGTCTAGCGACACGGGGCCTGGTACGCCTGGTGCTATCAGGGACCTCCACCTCCTCGTCCGAACTTTGGGTCAGAGAGCCACTGCTTTTATACAGGTTCATATTCTGACCCGCTAGATTCGTCAGATGGGGGTTCCCATTCCTCATCCGACTGGGTCAGAATCCTGTAGGCCTCTTCAGAAGAATACTCCCTGTTTGACATTTTGGACTACTAAATTTAGGGGTATTCCCTGAGACTACCCAAGAAAAAAAGCAAGCCTGTCTTACAAAGGGGAGGCTAGCGAAGTACCGGAGGCCGCTGCGGTTGATAAAAAATATCAAAACAGATTTTTTTATCGCCGCAGTGATCAAAAAATATATATTGTTTGTCACTGCGGTGGGGCGGGGGCGTGGGTGAATGCACGTGTGGGCGACCGATCAGGCCTGATCGGGCAAACACTGCGTTTTGGGTGGAGGGCGAACTAAAGTGACACTAATACTATTATAGATCTGACCGTGATCAGTTTTGATCACTTACAGATACTATAAAAGTACAAATGCTGATTAGCGATGCGCTAATCAGCGAATCAGTGACTGCGGTGCGGTGGGCTGGCCGCTAACCGATCGCTAACTACCTAACCAAGGGTCCTAAACTATCCTAAAACCTAACAGCTAATACTAGTGAAAACAAAAGTGACAGTTTACACTGATCACTTTTTGTCTTTCACTAAGTGATTGACAGGGGCGATCAAAGGGGTGATCAAAGGGTTAATTGGGGTGCAGGGGGTGATCTAGGGCTAAAGTGTGGTGTTGGTGCTACTCACTGTGAAAGTCTGCTCCTCTGCTGGATCCAACCGACGAAAAGGACCAGCAGAGGAGCAGACAAGCCATATAACAGATCATATTTACTAATATGATCTGTTTTACGGCTTGTGATTCGTTTTTTTGAAAATCGCCAGCCTGCCAGCCAATGATCGTTGCTGGCAGGCTGGTGACGAAATTGTTCTTTAACTTTTGCCGGCCCGCGATGCGCATGCGCGGGCCGGCTTTGAGCGAAATCTCGCGTCTCGCGAGATGACGCGTATATGCGTGACTCTGCGCAGCGCTGCCGCCTCCGGAACGCGATCCTGCGTTAGGCGGTCCGGAGGCGGTTAAGGACCGCCTCTAGAGAGGAATTGTTGGCCTCTCTCCCTACCTTGGTCTTTGCATTTTTTGTTTATTTTATTTTAATTCTTAGGCTACTTTCACAGTGGCGTTTCTGGGTCCGCTTGTGAGATCCGTTTCAGGGCTCTCACTAGCGGCCCAAAACGGATCAGTTTAGCCCCAATGTATTCTGAATGGATAAGGATCCGTTCAGAATGCATCAGTTTGCCTCCGTTCAGCCTCCATTCCGCTCTGGAGGCGGACACCAAAACGCTGCGGATCCGTCTGTGCAGATACCAGACGGATCCGCACCTAACGCAGGAATGAAAGTAGCCTTAGGGGGGTGATTTTTTTAAATTTTTTACATTATTATTTTTATATTTTGTTAAACCTCTCCAAAATTTCCGTATCAATTACATTGAAATGTATTAGTGCCGGATCCGGCATTAAAAATACCGGAATGCCGGATCTGTGAAAAAAAATAAAAGTAGAAACGGATCCGTTTGTCCGTATGACAAACTGAGAGACTGATTCGTTCTTGCAATGCATTTGTGAGACGGATCCGGATGCAGATTTCCTGATCCGGCAGGCAGTTTCGGCGACTGAACTTTTTGCCAGATCACTCTGCCTCAAGTGTGAAAGTAGCCTAAGTCTGGTTTGCTATTATCCTATGGAGTCCTGCCACCTTCAGGCCTCCATATAAAATGCAGCTCTGATATACTGGATCTCTTCAGAGAGACCCAGCGCATCAGAGTGGAGGAACAACTCCCCTGAACGCTGCATTTGGGAGCCTGAAAGTGCGCACTTCTGGGTTTTCAGGGTTTCGAAAACATATACAGTATGCCTCTATGGGAGTATGAAAAAAAACTAAAGAAATATATATAACCTCGCTCAGTTAAAATATAACTTATTTCACAATAAAAAAAAATAAAAAAACACTGTTACATAACTAATTCATAATTTCAAAATCTTGATAGTTCACTGCAATCGCATCAGAATAGAGATAGCGTTTTCAGGGTTTTGGGACCAACATTACTGTCCCTATAATATCTCTGGGACTCTCCCTGACTACAGGCAGAGCATCCGCCCCAAAAGGGGCAACGCCACCTCTCGGTGGCTAATCCCTTTCCTGATACCTGTCCAGTCCCTGTGAGCGAAATGTTGTCCCAAAGTTAGCGATTATTGGGCCCCGACACTGTGTTTCCCCAGTAACATAACATAGTACATAAGGCCGAAAAAAGACATTTGTCCATCCAGTTCGGCCTGTCATCCTGCAAGTTGATCCAGAGGAAGGCAAAAAAAAACCTGTGAGGCAGAAGCCAATTTTCCTCACTTTAGGGGAATAAAAAATTCCTTCCCGACTCCAATCAGGCAATCAGAATAACTCCCTGGATCTCTAGTAGCTATAGCCTGTAATATTATTACACTCTAGAAATACATCCAGGCCCCTCTTGAATTCCTTTATTGTACTCACCATCACCACCTCCTCAGGCAGAGAGTTCCATAGTCTCACTGCTCTTACCGTAAAGAATCCTCTTGTATGTTTGTGTACAAACCTTCTTTCCTCCAGATGCAGAGGATGTCCCCTCGTCACAGTCCTGGGGATAAATAGATGATGGGATAGATCTATGTACTGATATATTTATACATAGTAATTAGATCTCCCCTCAGTCGTCTTTTTTCTAAAGTGAAGAACCCTAATGTTGATTATCTTTCAGGGTACTGTAGTTGCCCCATTCCAGTTATTACTTTAGTTGCCCTCCTCTGGACCCTCTTCAGCTCTGCTATGTCTGCCTTGTTTACAGGAGCCCAGAACTGTACACAGTACTCCATGTGTGGTCTGACTAGCGATTTGTAAAGTGGTAGGACTATGTTCTTATCATGGGCATCTATGCCCCTTTTGATGCAACCCATTATCTTATTGGCCTTGGCAGCAGCTGCCTGACACTGGTTTTTGCAGCTTAGTTTGCTGTATTAAATATCCTAGATCCTTTTTCATGTCATTGTTATCGAGTCATTTACCATTTAGTATGTACAGGTTACTTGCATTATTCCTTCCCATGTGCATAACTTTACATTTGTCAGTGTTAAACCTCATCTGCCACTTATCTGCCCAAGCCTCCACTCTATCCAGATCCCTCTGTAGTAGTATACTGTCGTCTTGGTAATTACTTTACACAGTTTAGTGTCATCTGCAAAAATTGATACTTTACTATGCAAGCCTTCTACCCAATCTGAGTGTGTACCGTTAATAACCACCCTCTGTTTTCTATCATTGAGCCAGTTACTTACCCACATACATATGTTTTCTCCCAGTCCGAGCATTCTCATTTTATATACTAACCTTTTATGTGGTACAGTGTCAAATGCTTTGGATAAGTCCATATATACGACATCCATTGATTTGCCGCTGTCAAGCCTAGAACTTACCTCCTCATAGAAACTGATTAAATTAGTTTGGCATGACCGATTTCTCATGAAGCCATGCTGATATGGCGTTATTTGCTTATTTCCGTTGAGATGCTCTTAGAAAACCTTCAAACTGTTTACCCACAACAGATGTTAAACTTACCGGCCTATAGTTTCCAGGCTCTGTTTTTGGACCCTTTTTGAATATTGGCACGACATTTGGCATGCGCCAATCCTGTGGGACATTCCATGTCAGTATAGAATCCGCAAATATCAGAAATAAGGGTCTGGCTATGACATTACTTAATTCCCTTAGGATACGGGGGTCTATGCCATCCTGTCCTGGCAATTTGTCTTTTTAAGTCGCTGATGTACTTCTTCCTGGGTCAGACAGGACACTTTTAATGGGGAATTTATTTTTACATTCTGCATGTCATCTGACAGTTTATTTTCCTCAGTGAATACATTGGAGAAAAAAATATTTAACAGCTTTGCTTTCTCCTCGTCGCTCTCTGCGACTCCCCCCTCATTACTCTTTAAAGGGCCGACACCTTCAGATTTATACTTTTTAACATTTATATAATTGAAGAACATTTTAGGGTTAGTTTTACTCTCTTTGGCAATTAATCTCTTGGTCTCTAGTTTGGCCGCTTTTATTCGTTTTTTACAGGTTTTATTTTTTTCCTTATGGTTTTTCTGTGCTTCCGTGCTACCCTCCTGTTTTAGTGATTTATATGCTTTCTTTTTGTCATTTAATGCTTTCTTTACAGTTCTATTTATCCACATTGGTTTCTTTTTGTTCCTTAACCTTTTATTGCCAAACGGTATGTGCCTCTCACAATGAGATTTTAGGATGCTTTTAAAGATATCCCATTTTGTGGCAGTATTTTTATTTTTGAGGACTTTGTCCCAGTTAGGCTACTTTCACACTTGCGGATCCGCACCTATGATGCAAACAATGGTATCCGTTCAGAACGGATCCGTCTGCATAACAGCTTTTTTTTAGATCTGAGTTTTCACATCGTGAAAACTCATATCCGACAGTATATTCTAAAACAGAGGCGTTCCCATGGTGATGGGGACGCTTCAAGTTAGAATATACTAAGAACTGTGTACATAACTGCCCCCTGCTGCCTGACAGCACCCGATTTCTTACAGGGGGCTGTGATCCGCACAATTAACCCCTCAGGTGCCGCCCCAATTCATTGGTGGCCAGTGCGGCCCCCTTCCCTCCCCAGTATTCAATTCATTGGTGGCCAGTGCGGCCCCCTCCCTCCCCAGTATTAAATTCAGTGGTGGCCAGTGCGGCCCCCCCCTCTCCCCCCTTAATTAAAATCACCCCCACCCATCATTGTTGGCAGCGGAGAGTTCCGATCGGAGTCACAGTTTAATCGCTGAAGCCCTGATAGGTTACCATGGCAGCCAGGACGCTACTGCAGTCCTGGCTGCCATGGTTACTAACTCTCCGCTGCCACCAATGATGGGGGGGGGGGCTGATTTTAATTATGTGGGGGGGGGGGGGACCGCACTGGCCACCAATGAATTTAATCCAGGGGAGGGAGGGGGGCCGCACTGGCCACCAATGAATTTAATACTGGGGAGGGAGGGAGGGGGGCCGCACTGGCCACCAATGAATTTAAAACTGGGGAGGTAGGGGGGTCTGGCCCCTGCTGCCTGGCAGCACCTGATCTCTTACAGGGGGCTATGATACGCACAATTAACCCCTCAGGTGCCAGGGGGGCAGTTATGTACACAATTCTTAGTATATTCTAACTTGAAGCGTCCCCATCACTATGGGAACGCCTCTGTGTTAGAATATACTGTCGGATATGAGTTTTCACGATCTAACTCAAATCCGATGTGTTCGAATATATACTGTCGGATATGAGTTTTCACGATCTAACTCAAATCCGATGGTATATTCCAACATAGAGGCGTTCCCATGGTGATGGGGACACTTCAAGTTAAAATATACCATCGGATTGGAGAAAACTCCGATCCGATGGTATATTAATAGGGACTCCTGACTTTAAATTGAAAGTCAATGGGGGACGGATCCGTTTGCAATTGCACCATATTATGTCAACTTCAAACTGATCCGTCCCCATTGACTTGCATCGTAAGTCTGGACGGATCCGATTGGCTCCGCACGGCTAGGCGGACACCAAAACGCTGCAAGCTGCGTTTTGGTGTCCGCCTCCAGAGCGGAATGGAGGCGGAACGGAGCCAAACTGATGCATTCTGAACGGATCCTTATCTATTCAGAATGCATTGGGGATGAACTGATCAGCCCTCAAACGGATCTCACAAGCGGAACCCCAAACGCAGGTGTGAAAGTAGCCTTAGTTAGGCCTATGGCCTCTCTTAGTTGGCTAAATTTAGCTTTTTTGAAGTTTGGTATTTTTGTTCCTCCCTCTAGAAAAGCTCTTTTGAATGATAATTGGAAGGTTATTACTTTATGGTCACTATTTCCCAGGTGTCCCCCAACCTGCACGTCTGTTGTTCTGTCAGGCCTATTGGTTAATACGAAGTCCAGTATGGCCGTCCCTCTAGTCGGGTCCCGAACCAGTAAAATATTTAAACAAGATATATTTAAACATAAGGTTCCTATTAAAAGTATCTGCTCCATCTTGTCTAAACATAAAGAGGCAGCAAAGATGAATGCTGTATTAATTACCTTTAAAGCCCACTGATAATATGAAAAAATGCAGCTATGGAACGCAGATGCGTTCCACACACGGGCTGGAAGTCTGAGTGAGTGGTCCTTCCGCCAGTGGAATGCATATGCATTCCATCTGCCGAGTAAACTGAGGAACAGCTGCGCCTATGCGCTCCACCCCTTGACCGCAGCTCTACATAACGGATACCGCCCCCCACAACATTGGTGGAACTCAAATGCGTTCCAACATGTGGGCTGCTTTGAGGACAATTCAAACTTATTAATTTCAAATCAAATATTAAATAAACATATGTGTCTTAATATGTATTCTGCAAATTCACATAAATGGTTTATATGCCCTATGTCACATGGCTTAAGGGGGTGGTGCCAAAATTATGTCAGTGCCTGAAAAATGGTTCCTTTACTCAGGTAAATCCACATACTTTAGAGATAACCATTAAGACAAGATGAGTAGTTAGCACTCTGCCCTGTCTCTATGCTGGATGTTGAATGATGCATTGGTGTACATTTTGGCCAAAGCATAATAAGCCACTCACCACGTCAAGGTCGCCTCTATGAGTGGTCCCTAACACTAGTACCTACCTGTTATGGGCCAGGGAGCTCAGGCACAGCATGCACGCCAGGCACACTCTGCTTTTAACACTGTCCGGTGCTTTGACAGATTTCATCGGATCCAGGGATGCAAGTACCAACATGCATGCTGAGCCCACTATATACTTCTCCTGGAGCCAAATGGCTACTGGTAGGTGCTATATAAGCAGACTCAGTTTTATACTGACTTTAAAACCAGCCTCCAGGGCAGACTAACTGGTCAGGTGTGCATGACTGCATGGAGATCGCCACGCCTCCAATATATACTACAAAGAAAAAATGTGGGGGATTCAGTCAGCACAACCCTGTATGCAGGTGCACATCGCTATGGCGAAATACACATACAAAAGCAAAAATACAAATGCAATAGCACTCTGCAACCAGCACTCTGCCTTGTCTCTATGCTGGATGTTGAATGATGCATTGGTGTACAGTCGTGGCCAAAAGTTTTGAGAATTAGATAAATATTGGAAATTTGAAAAGTTGCTGCTTAAGTTTTTATAATAGCATTTTGCATATACTCCAGAATATTATGAAGAGTGATCAGATGAATTGCATAGTCCTTCTTTGCCATGAAAATTAACTTAATCCCAAAAAAAACTTTCCACTGCATTTCATTGCTGTTATTAAAGGACCTGCTGAGAACATTTCAGTAATCGTCTTGTTAACTCAGGTGAGAATGTTGACGAGCACAAGGCTGGAGATAATTATGTCAGGCTGATTGGGTTAAAATGGCAGACTCGACATGTTAAAAGGAGGGTGATGCTTGAAATCATTGTTCTTCCATTGTTAACCATGGTGACCTGCAAAGAAACGCGTGCAGCCATCATTGCGTTGCATAAAAATGGCTTCACAGGCAAGGATATTGTGGCTACTAAGATTGCACCTCAATCAACAATTTATAGGATCATCAAGAACTTCAAGGAAAGAGGTTCATTTCTTGTTAAGAAGGCTTCAGGGCGTCCAAGAAAGTCCAGCAAGCTCCAGGATCGTCTCCTAAAGAGGATTCAGCTGCAGGATCAGAGTGCCACCAGTGCAGAGCTTGCTCAGGAATGGCAGGTGTGAGCGCATCTGCACGCACAGTGAGGTGAAGACTTTTGGAAGATGGCCTGGTGTCAAGAAGGGCAGCAAAGAAGCCATTTCTCTAAAAAAAAAAACATCAGGGACAGATTGATCTTCTGCAGAAAGTTTGGTGAATGGACTGCTAAGGACTAGGGCAAAGTCATATTCTCCGATGAAGCCTCTTTCCGATTGTTTGGGGCATCTGGAAAAAGGCTTGTCCGGAGAAGAAAAGGTGAGCGCTACCATCAGTCCTGTTTCATGCCAACAGTAAAGCATCCTGAGACCATTCATGTGTGGGGTTGCTTCTCATTCAAGGGAGTGGGCTCACTCACAATTTTGCCCAAAAACACAGCCATGAATAAAGAATGGTACCAAAACACCCTCCAACAGCAACTTCTTCCAACAATCCAACAACAGTTTGGTGAAGAACAATGCATTTTCCAGCACGATGGAGCACCGTGCCATAAGGCAAAAGTGATAACGAAGTGGCTCGGGGACCAAAACGTTGAAATTTGGGGTCCATGGCCTGGAAACTCCCCAGATCTTAATCCCATTGAGAACTTGTGGTCAATCCTCAAGAGGCGGGTGGACAAACAAAAACCCACTAATTCTGACAAACTCCAAGAAGTGATTATGAAAGAATGGGTTGCTATCAGTCAGGAATTGGCCCAGAAGTTGATTGAGAGCATGCCCAGTCGAATTGCAGAGGTCCTGAAAAAGAAGGGCCAACACTGCAAATACTGACTCTTTGCATAAATGTCATGTAATTGTCGATAAAAGCCTTTGAAACGTATGAAGTGCGTGTAATTATATTTCACTACATCACAGAAACAACTGAAACAAAGATCTAAAAGCAGTTTAGCAGCAAACTTTGTGAAAACTAATATTTGTGTCATTCTCAAAACTCAAAGCGTAATAAGCCACTCACCACGTCAAGGTCGCCTCTATGAGTGGTCCCTAACACTAGTACCTACCTGTTATGGGCCAGGGAGCGCAGGCACAGCATGCACGCAAGGCACACTGCTTTTAACCCTGTCCGGTGCCGTGACAGCTTTGATCGGATCCAGGGATGCAAGTACCAACATACATGCTGAGGCCACTATATACTTCTCCTGGAGCCAAATGGCTACTGCTAGGTGCTATATAAGCAGACACATGAAAGCTGTCACGGCACCGGACGGGGTTAAAAGCAGAGTGTGCCTGGCGTGCATTCTGTGCCTGCGCTCCCTGGCCGATAACAGGTAGGTACTAGTGTTAGGGACCACTCATAGAGACGACCTTGACGTGGTGAGTGGCTTATTACGCTTTGGCCAAAATGTACACCAATGCATCATTCAACATCCAGCATAAGGACAGGGCAGAGTGCTGGTTGCAGAGTTCTATTACATTTGTGTTTTTGCTTTTGTATGTGTATTTCGCCATAGCGATGTGCACCTGCATACAGGGTTGTGCTGACTGAATCCCCCACAAGATGAGTAGTTAGGCCAATAATGGAGGGTAATAGAGGACTATAATACTAATGAGCCCATCCAAGAAAGGCCTCATGCACACGACTGTTTTTTTTTAAGGTCCGCAAAAACGGGGTCCGTCATCCGTGACCGTTTTTTCGTCCGTGGGTCTTCCTTGATTTTTGGAGGATCCACGGACATGAAAAAAAGTCGTTTTGGTGTCCGCCTGGCCGTGCGGACCCAAACGGATCCGTCCTGACTTACAATGCAAGTCAATAGGGACGGATCCGTTTGACGTTGACACAATATGGTGCAATTGCAAACCGATCCATCCCCCATTGACTTTCAATGTAAAGTCAGGAGTCCCTATTATACCATCGGATCGGAGTTTTCTCCAATCCGATGGGATATTTTAACTTGAAGCGTCCCCATCACCATGGGAACGCCTCTATGTTAGAATATACTGTCGGATATGAGTTAGATCGTGAAACTCAGATCCGACAGTATATTCTAACACAGAGGCGTTCCCATGGTGATGGGGACGCTTCAAGTTAGAATATACTACGAACTGTGTACATGACTGCTGCCTGGCAGCACCCGATCTCTTACAGGGGGCTGTGATCCGCACAATTAACCCCTCAGGTGCCGCACCTGAGGGGGGTTAATTGTGCGTATCATAGTCCCCTGTAAGAGATCGGGTGCTGCCAGGCAGCAGTCATGTACACAGGGGCTGCCAGACAGCAGGGGGCAGGCCCCCCCCTCCCTCCCTCTATTGTATTATTTTCATTGGTGGCACAGTGTGCCACCAATGAAAATAATGCAATAGAGGGGGGGGGCGGGGGGAGGCCGCACACTGCCACCAATGAAAATAATATAAGGGAGGGAGGGGGGGCCGGGGGGAGGCCGCACACTGTGCCACCAATGAAAATAATACAATAGAGGGAGGGGGGGGGGGGCCCGCACACTGTGCCACCAATGAAAATAATACAATAGAGGGAGGGAGGGGGGGCCCACTGGCCACCAATGAAATTAAAACTGGGGAGGGAGGGGGCTCTGCCCCCCTGCTGCCTGGCAGCCCCTGATCTCTTATAGGGGGCTATGATATGCACAATTAACCCCTCAGGTGCAGCACCTGAGGGGTTAATTGTGCGGATCACAGCCCCCTGTAAGAGATCGGGTGCTGCCAGGCAGCAGGGGGCAGTCATGTACACAGTTCGTAGTATATTCTAACTACAAGCGTCTCCATCACTATGGGAACGCCTCTGTGTTAGAATATACTGTTGGATATGAGTTTTCACGAAGTGAAAACTCAGCTCTGAAAAAACTTTTATGCAGACCGATCTTCGGATCCGTCTGTATGAAAGTAACCTACGGATCACGGACGCGGATGCCAATCTTGTGTGCATCCGCGTTCTTTCACGGATCCATTGACTTGAATGGGTCCGTGAACCGTTGTCCGTCAAAAAAATAGGACAGGTCATATTTTTTTGACGGACAGGAAACACGGATCATGGATGCGGCTGCAAAACGGTGCATTTTCCGATTCTTCCACGGACCCATTGAAATTCAATGGGTCCGCGAAAAAAAAACGGAAAACGGCACAACTGCCACGGATGCACACAGCGGTCATGTGCATGAGGACAAAGGGAAAATATACAAAAAATGGGGGTCACTATTAGATCCGGACACCTTAACCACCTCAGCCCCCCTAGCTTAAACACCCTTAATGACCAGACCACTTTTTACAATTCTGCACTACACTACTTTCACCGTTTATTGCTCGGTCATACAACTTAACACCCAAATTAATTTTACCTCCTTTTCTTCTCACTAATAGAGCTTTCATTTGGTGGTATTTCATTGCTGCTGACATTTTTACTTTTTTTGTTATTAATCGAAATTTTCCTAAATTTTTGCAAAAAAATGAAATTTTTCACTTTCAGTTGTAAAATTTTCAAAAAAAACGACATCTATATATAAATTTTTCTCTAAATGTATTATTCTACATGTCTTTGATAAAAAAAAATGTTTGGGTAAAAAAAAAATGGTTTGGGTAAAAGTTATAGCGTTTACAAACTATGGTACAAAAATGTGAATTTCCGCTTTTTGAAGCAGCTCTGACTTTCTGAGCACCTGTCATGTTTCCTGAGGTTCTACAATGCCCAGACAGTAGAAAACCCCCACAAATGACCCCATTTCGGAAAGTAGACACCCTAAGGTATTTGCTGATGGGCATAGTGAGTTCATAGAACTTTTTATTTTTTGTCACAAGTTAGCGGAAAATTATGATTTTTTTTTTTATTTTTATTTTTTTTTCTCCTTACAAAGTCTCATATACCACTAAATTGTGACAAAAAATAAAAACTTCCATGAACTCACTATGCCCATCACGAAATACCTTGGGGTGTCTTCTTTCCAAAATGGGGTCACTTGTGGGGTAGTTATACTGCCCTGGCATTTTAGGGGCCCTAATGCGTGAGAAGTAGTTTGAAATCCAAAATGTGTAAAAAATGCCCTGTGAAATCCTAAAGGTGCTCTTTGGAATGTGGGCCCCTTTGCCCACCTAGGCTGCAAAAAAAGTGTCACACATGTGCTATCGCCGTACTCAGAAGTTGGGCAATGTGTTTTGGGGTGTCATTTTACATATACCCACGCTGGGTGAGAGAAATATCTCTCTAAAATGACAACTTTGTATAAAAAAAAATGGGAAAAGTTGTCTTTGACCGAGATATTTATCTCACCCAGCATGGGTATATGTAAAATGACACCCCAAAACATATTGCCCAACTTCTCCTGAGTACGGTGATACCACATGTGTGACACTTTTTTGCAGCCTAGATGCGCAAAGGGGCCCAAATTCCTTTTAGGAGGGCATTTTTAGACATTTGGATCCCAGACTTCTCACGCTTTAGGGCCCCTAAAATGCCAGGGCAGTATAAATTCCCCACATGTGACCCCATTTTGGAAAGAAGACACCCCAAGGTATTCCATGAGGGGCATGGCGAGTTCATAGAAGATTTTTTTTTTTTGCACAAGTTAGTGGAAATTGATTTTTTTTTTGTTGTTTTTTTCTCACAAAGTCTCCCTTTCTGCTAACTTGGGACAAAAATTTCAATCTTTCATGGACTCAATATGCCCCTCAGCGAATACCTTGGGGTGTCTTCTTTCCAAAATGGGGTCATTTGTTTGGTGTTTGTACTGCCCTGGCATTTGAGGGTCTCCGCAATCATTACATGTATGGCCAGCATTAGGAGTTTCTGCTATTCTCCTTATATTGAGCATACGGGGAATGATATATTTTTTTTTCGTTCAGCCTTTGGGCTGAAAGAAAAAATGAACGTCACAGATTTATTCATTCGCATTAAACAATGTGGATGAAAAAATCTCTGCCAAAAAAAAAAGAGGGGCGTCTGCCAGGACATAGGAGCTCCGCCCAACATCCAAACCCACTCAGCCCGTATGCCCTGGCAAACACGATTTCTCCATTCACATCAATCGATGTTGGCGGGATTTTATATATATATATTTTTTTTTCATATACAAAGTGTTTGCCAAAGTATATGAACACCACCTCCCCCTCAGCTCATAAGCCTCGGCAAACGTCTCTTTTACTGCAGAGGAGAAATCTCGTCTTGCCGCGCCGCATACACAGACTTTTATGTAATCTGACAGCAGCGCAATGCTTCTGTCAGAATGCACATCAGTGCTGCAGCTGGTTGATGGGTTGGTCCAAGGTAAAAACAAAAAACCAGGCCGCAACGCAATAAATTTATTAACTTTATAATAACATTTGAACGGAACATATAAACTTTATTTAACTTTTTGAACAGAACGTTAACTTTTTTGCTTAACGGTGATTTTTTTTTTTTTTTTTTTACCTTTTTATAGGACAAACCTCTCCTTCCCCATGGGACAATGTGCAAAGCGCAAATCGCCCAAAGATGTGGCGAAGTACATTATGCACTTTGTCCCAGGTGAAAGGAGAGGTTTGCAGCAGCTGTGAGTGAAATGGCCCTAATAGCCCTGTGTGCCTGTCCTGTGAAACGCAATCCCTATGTTAAGTGTACCTGTGTGTTGTACTTCCGGAAACACTCCCCAAAGTATAGGGCAGGGTGGTCAGGGCAGTCAGGACAGAAATAGCTGGTGTCACGCCTTATTCCACTCCTGCTACAGACACAACATTTTTTTCGGGGTGGCGGTCGGTTTGAGGTACCAGCAACGACACTGGGGAAATGTCGCTCGTGTAGACGGCTCACTACACTGGTTGATGGGACCACGGAACCTCCTGGATACAGGAGGTTCTCGATGATCTCTTCCTGAAATTTGAGGAAGGATCCTGTTCTCCCAGCCTTACTGTAGAGAACAAAACTATTATATACAGCCAATTGAATTAAATATACAGACACCTTCTTATACCAGCGTCTGGTCCTGCGGGAAAGTAAATAAGGAGCCAACATCTGGTCATTGAAGTCCACCCCTCCCCTGAGCAAATTATAGTTGTGGACACAGAGGGGCTTTTGAATGACACTGGTTGCTCGTTCAATTTGGATTGTCGTGTCTGCGTGAATGGAGGAGAGCATGTAAACGTCACGCTTGTCTCTCCATTTTACCGCGAGCAGTTCTTGGTTACACAAGGCAGCCCTCTCCCCCCTTGCAAGACGGGTGGTAACGGGCCGTTGGGGGAAGCCCCGGCGACTAGGTCGCGCGGTGCCACAGCAGCCAATCTGTTCTAGGAACAAATGCCTGAAGAAGGGCATTTTGTCCACATAAAGATGGTACCCCTTGCCAAATAAGGGTGACATCAAGTCCCAGACTGTCTTCCCACTGCTCCCCAGGTAGTCAGGGCAACCGACCGGCTCCAGGGTCTGATCTTTACCCTCATAGATCCGAAATTTGTGGGTATAGCCTGTGGCACTTTCACAGAGCTTATACAATTTGACCCCATACCGGGCGCGCTTGCTTGGGATGTATTGTTTGAAGCCAAGGCGCCCGGTAAAATGTATAAGGGACTCGTCTACGCAGATGTTTTGCTCAGGGGTATACAAATCTGCAAATTTGGTGTTGAAGTGGTCTATGAGGGGCCGAATTTTGTGGAGCCGGTCAAAAGCTGGGTGGCCTCTGGGACGAGGATGCTGTTGTCGCTAAAGTGCAGGAAACGCAGGATGGTCTCAAATCGTGTCCTGGACATGGCAGCAGAGAACATGGGCATGTGATGAATTGGGTTCGTGGACCAATATGACCGCAATTCATGCTTTTTGGTTAAGCCCATGTTGAGGAGAAGGCCCAGAAAAATTTTAAATTCGGAAACTTGGACGGGTTTCCACCGGAAAGACTGGGCATAAAAGCGTTCCCGGGTTGGCGGCTATAAATTCAGTGGCATATCGGTTTGTTTCTGCCACAACTAAGTCCAAGAGCTCCGCAGTCAAGAACAGCTCCAAAAACCACAGTGCCGAACTGATCTTAGCTGTCTCAACCCGAACTCCAGACTGGGCGGTGAAAGGGGGAACTATTGGTGCGGCTGAAGTTGGGGGCTGCCAATCAGGGTTTGCCAGCACCTCAGGGAGTCTAAGGGCTCTACGGGACTGTCTGTGCGGTCGCTGCGACGGGGGAACTAATGCACGTGCCACCGTACCAGCTTCAACTGCCCTTCTGGTGCTCGCCACTTCACCATGTTGTACGGCAGTGCTGGTACTAGGTCTAGGATGGGCTGCGCTGCTGGTGTATGCCTCACCACCTAATCCGACAGCGCCAGCCCCACTCTGCTGCCCTTAAAGCGGATCCTGCGCAACCTGTGGTCTAGCAACATGAGGCCGGGTACGCCTGGTGGTATCAGGGACCTCATCCTCCTCGTCCGAACTTTGGGTCAGACTGCCACTGCTTTCTACAGGTTCATATTCTGACCCGCTGGATTCGTCAGATGAGGGTTCCCATTCCTCATCCGACTGGGTCAAAAGCCTGTAGGCCTCTTCAGAAGAATACCCCTTGTTTGCCATTTGGTCAACTAAATTTAGGGGGTATTCCCTGAGACTACCCAAGAAAAAAAGCAAGCCTGTCTTACAAATGGGAGGCTAACGAAGTACCGGAGGCCGCTGTGATTGATAAAAAATATCAAAACTGATTTTTTTTTTATCCCCGCAGCGCTTGTAAAGTGGATTGTGCAGTGATAAAAAAAAACTATTTTTGTCACTGCGGCGGGGCAGGGGCGTGGGTGAACGCACATGTGGGCGACCGATCAGGCTTGATCGGGCAAACACTGCGTTTTGCGTGGAGGGCGAACTAAGGTGACACTAATGCTATTATAGATCTGACTGTTATCAGTTCTGATCATTTACAGATACTATAACAGTACAAATGCTGATTAGCGATACGCTAATCAGCGAATCAGTGACTGCAGTGCGGTGGGCTGGGCGCTAAACTATCGCTAACTACCTAACCAAGTGGCCTAAACTATCCTAAAACTATCAGTCAATACCAGTGAAAAAAAAAAGTGACAGTTTACACTGATCACTTTTTTCCCTTTCACTAGGTGATTGACAGGGGTGATCAAGGGGTTAATTGGGATGATGGAGGGTCATCTGGGGGCTAAGTGTAGTGTTGGGTGTACTCACTGTGATGTCTGCTCCTCTGCTGGAACCAACCGACGAAAAGGACCAGCAGAGGAGCAGAGAAGCCATTTAACACATTATATTTATAAATATAATGTGTTAGATGGCTTCTGATTCGATTTTTTTTGAAAATCATCAGCCTGCCATCGACGATCATTGGCTGGCAGGTTGATGACGAAATTGTCCTTTAACTTTTGCCGGCCCGCGATGCGCGTGCCGGCTTTGCCCGAAATCTCGTGTCTTACGAGAGGACGCACCAGCGCGTCCAGGAGGAATAACAGGGCCGCCGCAAAGACGCAATCCTGCATACGGCGGTCCTGTAGTGGTTAAAGGGGTTGTCCCATCTCAGACAATGGGGGCATATCGCTAGGATATGCCCCCATTGTCTGAGATGGGAATACCCCCTAATGGTAAGTCACTAAATCTATAGATAGTCTATTATCGGATCAGAAATAATCCATCGGTATGGTTGGGATATATAAAACTAACAGGCTATTAAGTTAAAGGTAAGGGTGAGAGGGGACATAGTGGAAACAACTAAACAAAAGTTGTTCATTAAGGCCCTCTGGACCTTAAAGTATAGATCCATTGGGTTTGTATTAACGGTCTCAACAAAGGCTTTAAAAAAGTCCACTGGACCATCCCACAGTACCAGGATGCCATGTCCTCAATGTACCTCCCCCAAAAGAGAATGTGGGTGGTCCAGTGGTTTTCCTCCTCCCCAAAAACTCTCCTGTCTTCCCACCAGCCCAGGAGCAAATTTCGCACAGGTCAGTGCACATGGGCTACCCATAGCGGTGCCCCTGAGCTGATGGTAGAAATAATTATGCATCAAAATGAACCGTAGAGGGGTAAGAACAAATTTTGTTGGAATGTGGAAGGAAGTGTATACCCCTGGTTTCCAAAAATGATGAACAGCTTTAAGGCCCCATTCATGTGGTATACTGCTGTAGAGGGCCTCTACATCAATTGATGCCAACAGTGTCAATCTCTCCAGAGCTGTATGCTTGATTTTGAACAATAGGTCAGTATTATCTTATATAAGACTATAAGGAAGTAACAAAAGAACGTAAAATTTTATCCACATAGATACTGGCATTTTGGAATAGGGAGTCCACTCCTGAGACAATCAGTCTACCCTTGAGTGGGTTAATCCCCTTGTGGATCTTGGGCAATGAGTAAAAATTCAGGATCTGAGCGTTTTCTGGAGTCATAAATCTAATTTAATCTTTAAATATCAAATTGTGTTCAAATGCATTAAGGAGAATTTTTCAGCATTTCGGTAAAATTTCTGCGATCATGTCTGTTTTAGTAACTACGGATTTAGACTTCTACACGCTACCGTATCTGTTTTTGTGGTCCGCAAAACACTGATACCGTCTGTGTGCATTCCGCATTTTGCGGATTGGTAAATCCTGCACTCTGTTAGAAATTTAGTCTTGTCCACAACATGGACAAGAATAGGACGTTCTATTTTTATTTTTTTGCAGGGCTGCGGAAGGGAAATACGGATTTGGACCGCATCTTTTATGACCCCATTAAAATGAAAGGGTTTGCATCCAATTCGCAAAAAATGCGGATCAGAAGTGGACCAAAACTAGTTGTGTGCATGAGGCCTTAACCAGCATTATTTTCACTCCAGGATGGTCACTTTAACCCGTTCAGGACCCTGCCATATTTCACCTTAAGGCTCCAGTCACACGTCCGCAATGGATCCGCAAAACACGGAAAGCGGCAATGTGTGTTCTGCATTTTGCGGAACGCACATTGCCGGCACTAATAGAATATGCCTGTTCTTGTCCGCATTTGCGGACAAGAATAGGACATGTTCTATTTTTTTGCGGAACGGAAGTGTGGATCCGCAATTCCGTGTCTGGGCAGCACATCGCAAAATGCGGAACGAAATTGCGGATGTGTGAATGGAGCCTAAGGACCACTTAATACCTTAAACGCTTTTACTTATCCAGGCCATTCTGGGATTGTTTTCTCGTCACATATTGTACTTCATGACAGTTGTAAAATTGAGTCAAAAAATTTCATTTTTATTTATAAAAAATAAAAATACCAAATTTACCAAAAATGTTGAAAGTGCAAATTTCAATTTCTCAACTTTTATAATGGATAGTAATAACTCCAAAAAGAGTTATTACTTTACATTCCCCATATGTCTACTTCATGTTTGGATCATTTTGAAAATTACATTTTATTTTTTTGGGACGTTAGAAGGCTGAGAAGTTTAGAAGCAAATCTTAAAATTTTTAAGAACATTTCCAAACCCCAATTTTTTCAGGACCAGTTCAGTTATGAAGTCACTTTCTGGGACTTGCATATTAAATCCACCCATAAATCACCCCATTTTAGAAACTACACCCCTCAAGGTATTCAAAACAGATTTTACAAACTTTGTTAACCCTTTAGGTGCCCCATGAGAAATAAATGAAAATGGGAAGGAAAATTCAAAATTTCACTTTTTTTTTTTTTAGCAGATTTTATCTGTTCATCTATTTTTTCTGCAACACATCAAGGGTTAACAGCCACACAAAACTCAATCTATTACCCTGAATCAGTGCTCAAAAACTGATGTATGGGCGCACAGCATGCTTCAGAGTGGAAGGAGCACCATATGGCATTAGGAGAGCGGATTTAGCTGGAATGGTAATTGGGAGCTATGTTGCATGTGAAGACACCCTGAGGTGGCCCTACAGTGGAAACACCCAAAAATGTATCCCATTCTAGAAACTACACCCTTCAAGGAATATTTCAAGGTGTGTAGTGAGCACTTTGACCCATCGGGCGTTTCGCAGAATTGGGAAACGCTTGGCTGTGAAAATTAAAGATTAAATATTTTTACAGAAAAAGTTGCTTTACACCCACATTTTTTACTTTCACAAGGGGTAACAGGACAAAATGCACCCCACATTTTGTTCCCCATTTGCCCCGAATACGCCAACACCCCATATGTGCTCAAAAAATGATGTATGGGTGCACAGCTGGGCTCTAGAGTCAAACAACTAAATATGGATTTTGTGACCTGAATTGGCAAACATGTATTAAATAAATTCCTGAGGTCCCCAGAAATGAAAAACCAAAGTGACCCCATTTCGGAAAGAACATTCCCGTACGAACATTTTAAGTGGTGGAAAGGGTACTTTTCAGCAAACAGGTGTCTCACAGAAGACCGAAATACTTGGAAAGCATTTCAAAGCACATATTTGTGAAGAAAAAGTAATTACTAGCAGACCCCAATGTTTCCCCCTCAGGGGGTTAAAGGAAAAAATGCACACCGGGTTGTGTTCCCCATTTTCCCCCCATTCAGGAAACACCCCATATGTGCTTCTTGCCTGCTGTATGTGTACACAGCAGGCAAATAGCAAAATATGAATTTCGCTGACATGCCTGAATTGGATTTTAGGTGCCATGTCCAATTAAATAAATTTCCTGAGGTCCCCAGAAATGAAAATCCCAAGAAGTGACCCCATTTCGGAAAGAGCATCCCCATACGAACATTTTAAGTGGTGGAAAGGGCACTTTTGACCTAACAGGTGTTTTATAGAAATGAATATGTAGTGGTTGGTGAAAAGTGAATATGTAAGCTATGCAAACTAAATCAGAGGTATAAGGTTGTAAAATTACAGGGTACATCAAGGATGAAATTAATACTCCATAGATGTGTGGTAGATTCTAAAACACTCCTGCATGCACAGGCCAGGTTTTTCAGGGGTAAATGGTGTCTTTCCTTATCCCCCTTTTGGAACACACCCTGCATCTTTTTTGGGTCCTTCCCTTCCTTGCTGTCTGGGGGACTTGACCTGGAAAATGTTTCCCTGGTACAACACGGGCACCATGACTCCCTGAAGTACTGGGACCCTCCCCGGCCTGGCTTTGAAAAATTAGGCCCTTGATAACCACCTCTTGGAACTGGAGGAAAGTTCCTGTGTGGCCTGCATTTTGAAATGGCACATACGCATTGTACATTGCCCCCTTTACAATGTGTACGGCCAGCTTTTTGTACCACACTTTTGTTTTTCGTGTGGCACTGTAGGGCTTCAGAACTTGATCTGAATGATCAACCTCTCCCATGTGCTTATTGTAGTCCAGGATGCAAACTGGTTTGGGGACAGTGGTAGTGGTACCTCAGACATGAGCAGGGGTGCTGGTATTTGTGTGAATGGTGGTCAGTAAAAAGACATCCCTCTTGTCCTTGTACTTAACGGCCAGCATGTTCTCATGGAGGAAAGCCCTGCTTTCACCCATTCTCAGTGGTTGCCCTACCAGGGATCTAGGGAGCCCTCTCTGTTTTTTGCGCACTGTGCCGCAAGCGACAGTACCTCTGGCAGTTAGGGACCTGAATAGGGGTATGCTGGTATAATAGTTATCCACATAGAGGTGGTAACCCTTATCCATCAGTGGGTGCAGAAAGTCCCACACAATCTTTCCACTAACTCCTAGGATGGGGAGGGCATTCTGGGGGTTCTATGCGGGAATCTTTCCCTTCAGAACTTGTAGGTGTACCCGGAGCTACTCTCACAAAGTTTGTAAATTTTTATGCCATACCTTGCCCGTTTGCTAGGCAGGTACTGGCGGAATTTTTATCAGCAAACTTGGTGTTAAAGTGGTCAAGGGTGGACCTAACCTTGAACAGACGGTCAAATGTCGGGTCATTTTGGGGTGTGCACTGTGTATTGTCGTTGTAGGAATTTCTGTTATGAAGGGGGCACACTGGGCATTTGCTATTATGAAGGGGGCACACTGGGAATTTGCTATTATGAAGGGGGCACACTGGGCATTTGCTATTATGAAGGGGGCACACTGGGCATTTGCTATTATGAAGGGGGCACACTGGGCATTGCTACCATGAAGGGGGCATAGATAAAGCATTACTTTTGTTATGGGGGCACAGATAGGGCATTACTCCTGTTATGGGGGCACAGATAGGGCATTACTCCTGTTATGGGGGCACAGATAGGGCATTACTCCTGTTATGGGGGCACAGATAGGGCATTACTCCTGTGAAGTTTGTACAATTTTTTAAAGTATTGTAGGGTGGGTGGGGGGTCCAGACCCGTCATCATCGGGGTCTGGACCCGACTGCAGTTCGTCGTCGTAACCGACTTGAGTGGGCAAATGCTCACATTCGATGGTGATTGGCGTTCTGTTCACGGATAAGTCCCGGTTTTCACTGTTCCGGGGCGGATTGCAGACATCATGTGTGGCGTCGTGTGGGTGAGCGGTTTGCTGACGTCAACGTGGATCAAGTGGACCATGGTGGTGGTGGGGTTATGGTATGGGCAGGCGTATATTAATGACAACGAACACACGTGCATTTTATTGATGGCATTTCGAATGCACATAGATTCCGTGACGAGATCCGAAGGCCCATTGTTGTGCCATTCATCCACGACCATCACCTCGTGTTGCAGCATGATAATGCACGGCCCCATTATTGCAAGGATCTGTACACAGTTCCTGGAAGCTGAAAACATCCCAATTCTTTCATGGCCAGCATGCTCACCGGACTTGTCTCCCATTGAGCATGTTTGGGATGCTCTGGATCGGCATATACGTGTTCCAGTTCCTGCCCATATTCTGCAACTTCGCACAGCTATTGAAGAGGAGTGGACCAACATTCCACAGACCACAATCAACAACCTGATCAACTCTAAGTGACGGAGATGTGTTGCACTGCGTGAGGCAAATGGTGGCCACACCAGATACTGACTGGCTTTCTGACCCCCCCCCCACCTGTGAGGTGTGATGGATTATCTCGGCAAAGGAGAAGTGCTCACTAACACAGATTTAGGCAGATTTGTGAACAATTTTTCAGAGTAATGGGTCTTTTGTGTATGTAGAAATTTTCAGATCTTTGAGTTCAGCTCATGTAAAATGGGAGCAGAACTGAAAGTGTTGCGTTTATATTTTTGTTCAGTGTATATTACGCTGTGTTTTTTCCATACAAAATACAAGCGGAAGAAACGCAAGTAAGCGCATTGTGTGCAGGCACCCTTAAGGCTCATGCATACGAGTGTAATGGCTCTGTGCCCGTGCTGCTGACCACATACAGTGGTCCGCAGTGCACAGGCACTTGCTGTGTTTGCGGATGCGGTGCCATTGACTTGAATGGGTCCTCAATCTGCAACATACAGCAAAGATAGAACATGTTCTATCTTTTTATGGTGTAGAGGCATGGGCCCAAAAGACCACGAAAGTGCTTCATAGTGCTTCCATGGGCTTCTGATCCGTGCCTCTGCTCCCCAAGACATAGGACTTCACCTATCTTTGAGTGTATCTTGCGAATTGCTGGCCCATTCAAGTTATTGAGTCCGCAGCACCGAGTGCACACAGCCAGTGCCCGTATATTGTGGCCCGTCCGTCTACGGTCTGAGCCATTACGCTCGTGTGCATGAGCACTTAGAGTGCCGTAAGTCTGTTATAATGAACCGCTGGAGGCCTCAATCTTGCACCCATAAATATAGGCACGAGAAAGCCCCTGTATTAGGGTACTTTCAAACTAGCGTTTTTCTTTTCCGGCGCGGAGTTCCGTCCTAGGGGCTCAAATCCGGAAAAAAACTGATCAGTTTTATACTAATGCATTCTGAATGGAGAGCAATCCGTTCAGGATGCATCAGGATGTCTTCAGTTCAGTCTTTTTGACTGATCAGGCTTTTCAGAAAACCGTAGCTTGTTGTATTTTTACCTCCGGCCAAATATCCTGAACACTTTGACTGAACGCCGGATCCGGTCTTATTCCCATTGACTTGCATATAGCCGGATCCGGCGCCGTGTGTTCAGTCAAACCGGATCCGGCTTTTGCATGTTAAACCCGAAAAATGTGAAAAAAAAAGTTAGTCCATAAATGGCGGATCCGTTTTTTCTAATGCATTTTTTCATTGTGATAAAAATCCTGATCAGGATTCAAATGTAATCAGTTTTGACACGTTTTTCCGGATCCGGCGGGCAGTTCCGGTGTCGGAATTGAACGCCGGATTCAAACAACGCTAGTGTGAAAGTAGCCTTACACATGTCTGAAAAGTGGCCCTACAGTTTTTTTTTACATTTTGTAAAACTAATTGGATGTGACACTGGTAAATGTCTTAGTCACAGTGTTAGTAAGCTGCCTCATTAGTCACAGAAGAGTGATTATAACGGCAAATTCTCACCTTCTCTTTTTCTGGAAAAACACCCCATCCCCCATATGAGACATACCGACGGCAAGTATGCTTCTGAATGATGTTGGGGACAGCTAACACGCACAGAAATCCATGTTATCCCTGCCCTTGGGGGTCATGTACAGTTATACAGGGAGAGAGGAGCTGTTTTATACAGGTATATCTCATGCTGCATAGCATGATAGCTGCTATAAACTAGAGATACAGCCCTTAGAGATTGGGACAGGAGAAAGCTGCAAATTCTATAGAGTGTATTTCAGGCTGAATTATGGTTAATGGTCTGAAACTTGTTTTAAAACTTAGAATGTCGGCTTTAAAACAATTCCTGACTGGCATCTCTAGCTGCTATATAGCTTGCTATATGGCCACAGACTGTATGATAGAAGTTCTTGACCACTTAATTGCCATCCTTCTAGGAAGCATGAGATACCTTTTTGGCACGGAAAGGTTTAAATATCAGGCTCAATAAGAATGTTTTGATTTCTAACTCTTAATTTATTGTCTTTTCCCTCTTTTTAGGCATGTCGAGATTTCATGTCTCTTGCAGAGAGTCACAGTAAGCGCTGGCAGAGAGCTTTGCAATATGAGCGAGATCAGAGATTACGTTTGGAAGAGACACTGGAACAGTTGGCAAAGCAGCACAACTACTTGGAGCGGGCTTTCCGTGGTGCCACTGTGCTGCCCGCAGAGACTCCTGCTGGGGTACCTAAAGGTGAGCTTCTATGGGCTTATTAAAGACTAGGCAGGATCCAGGTGCAAATTAAGGGCCTTCTAAATGCAGTATGGTAGCACAGTGCTTATGACTTGTTATCCAGCACTCATATCTCAGCTTCAGTTTCAACCAAGGTCACACCTTCTTAACACTATCACAGTTCACATACAGTATTCAAATGTACAAACATGTTAAATGCAAGATCAGCACCATATCTCTGAAGACACAGTACATTAAACTTTTACAGTAGGTATACTAAAAATAATCAAAACGACATAGAGGTCTAGACATAATATGTATGTAGTTGTGCCACAGAAAAAACTTTAAATGTAAGGGTGATGCGCTTGTCTGCTCCTGCATAGTACCCATTTTCTCCCTCTCTCCCTGTATTACATTGGTTAGGGGAGGGGCTTATCGGTACTGGCTTATATCTGGGGAGGATTATGATTATCCTCCTGGCATGTGGGTCGAGTAACTGTAGCACACCAGACAATCACAGCAGAAGAGAGGCATATAAAATACTGAGAGCCTCTCTGCATGCCACAATTTAATTTGGTCACGGCGCCCCTTTGCTTGTCAGATGCCAGGCCATCAGTGAATGCTTTACTTTTTTTTATAAAACATTTTCATTCACTTTTCTATTCCCCCCCCCCCCCCCCCCCCCCCCAGATCTGCGCCAATTGATTTGTGTGTAAGCTGTGACAGGCAAGTGCTGATCGGTGCCTGTGTCAATGATCAGTATCTGTGCTCAGTTTTGGGTGCAGTGGCTTGTTTTTCTTCATCCGTGCTCCTCTTTTGCCACTTTTTTTCCTGCATACATGCTGCAGGTAGTATTTTTATTTATTTTATTTTTTTTGGTTTTTTTTCTTCGTTCTGTTGTAAAAAATTTTACTTCACCTCTTGCGTGCACACAGACAACCATTGCTTGTGTGTGTCTTTCACCCACTAAGCATTCATCAGTGATGTACATCTCCCAATGTTTTTTCTTTTTTTACTGTAGGAAAGACAACTTTTTTTGCTACCAAATTTGTCTTAATATTTTTTCTTTTTCTTTTTTTTTACATTGTGTAAAAACATTCCATACACATGCCTGTGAATAAATAAATATGTTGAATGGTACAGATTTATGCACCCCTTTATAAAAAACTATTCAGCTGAGGCATACACCATTATTACTGATAAAAATATGGCCAGTGAGAGAGAAGAGGGACAATTCAAGAAGGCACCCCAGAACAGCAGCTAAGACAGAGCCCCAGAATGATCCCATATGGACCGCTCCTCCCGAGTATCAGCCTCAAATTCTGAAGTTTGTGGGCATCTCATGAATCCATGTTGACACTGCGGGCTTCAAATCCTTTTTCTCTGAAGATTTTGAAATTTAATGGTGGCCCAGACTAATTTATATTCCGATGTATTTATTTCACAAAATCATGCATCATCATCCTACATCAATTTCTCAAACCTTGATTGTTGACCCCCAGTAGATGCAGCAGAGATGTTAAAATGATATATTGGGGGTCTGTGCTTCTTATAGGTCTTGTAAAAAAAAAACAAAAAAAACTGTAGAGTGGTTTACAGTTGTTTGAGAGCAGCACCTATATAAGCCGACTAAAAACGTTTGTGAGCATTTGCGTGTTTGATTTCAAGTGTGTTTGTATTAAGTGTGAGATTTTAGATTAAGGGACTATCTGTGAGAGCGTGCTAAATCATTTGTGTGCATTGCTGATTGACTTTATTGTACTTTATAGCAAGTCAGAGTAGTGTAGTTTAGCTTATACACTTTAAAGGATAACTGTCATATATTTTTATTTTATTTTATTTTCTGCTAAAGTGTAGGGCAAGTGATGGGTAACAATTTTGCGATAGACTTTATTTAGCCAAAACGTTTCTTTTTGGTAGAAAACTGGGACTGAAATGGCCCTTAGCAGCACTCTTCAAAAGAGCGTTGCTAAGGGCCATCCGTCTCCGATTAGAAAAGACAGACTGTGCCGCCAGACGCTATGCTTCTGCCTCCCGTGCTTCCCTGGGAGACAGAAGGCTGGTCACAGGAGTCTTAGGAGTAAAAATTACATTTATATTCCTCCTTTCTATGCAATCTAATGCTCCGTTATATTCACTGACCTGCGATCCTGTGATGATAATTCATGAATCAGCCGCCGGAAGTAGAAGCACTGTGCGCAGTGAGCCGGCAGCTGCTTTGTGAAATATTATCACAGGGATCGGAGGTCAGTGAATATAACGGAGCATTAGATTGCATAGAAAGGGGGAATATAAAAGTCATTTTAACTCCTGTGCCCAGCCTTCTGTCTCCCAGAGAAGCACAGCGTCTGGCTGCACAGCCCGTCTTTTCTAATCGGAGACGGATGGCCCTTAGCAGCGCTCTTTTGTAGAGTGCTGCTAAGGGCCATTTCAGCCCCAGTTTTCTACTGGAAAATGTTAAGAGGGAGGGAGCTCCCTCCCTCTCCCATCGGGGGGCTGCTGTGCCTTTTCAGCCCCCTCCCTCCCCATCACCCACTGCTCTGCTGTGGCAGCGAGTGATGGTTACCATGGCAACCGGACGCCTTCACAAGCGTCCAGCTGTCCATGGTACTGATCAGAGGCTGTCCATGGTGCTGATTAGACTTCTGCTAAAGGCAGAAGTGTAATCAGACTTTGTAAAGTGAAAATACAGTACAGTACACTATATAGTGTACTGTATTATACAGACATCAGACTCACTGGATCTTCAAGAACCAAGTGGGTCTGGGTCAAAAAAATGTAAAAAAAAGTGAAAATCAAAGCATTTTTTTTTATCACTGATTAAAAATGAAAAAAAAAAACATGATTCCCTACACGTTTGATATCACCGCATCCGTAACGACCTGATCTGTAAAACGGTCATGTTACTTTACCTGCACGGTGAACGCCATAAAAAACTATGATGAAATTGAAATTTTGCCCACCTTACTTCCCAAAAAAGGTAATAAAAGTGATCAAAAAAGTCGTATGTATGCCAAAATAGTACCAATCAAACCGTCACCTCATCCAGCAAGTAATGAGACCCTACCTAAGATAATCGCCCAAAAACTGAAAAAACTATGGCTCTTAGAATATGGAGACACTAAAACATGATTTTTTTTGTTTCAAAAATGAAATAATTGTGTAAAACTTACATAAATAAAAAAAAAGTATACATATTAGGTATCGCCGCGTCCGTAATAACCTGCTCTATAAAAATATCACATGACCTAACCCCTCAGGTAAAGACCGTAAAAAATTAAATAAAAAAATTAACTGTGTAAAAAAAGCAATTTTCACCTTACATCACAAAAAGTGTAATAGCAAGCGATCAAAAAGTCATACGCACCCCAAAATAGTGCTAATCAAACCGTCATCTCATCCCGCAAAAATCATACCCTACCCAAGATATTTGCCCAAAAACTGAAAAAACTGGCTCTCAGACTATGGAGACACTAAAACATGATGATATTTTTTTTTTCAATAATGAAATCATTGTGTAAAACTTACATAAATAAAAAAACTGTATACATATTAGGTATCGCCGCGTCCGTGACTACCTGCTCTATAAAAATATTACATGATCTAACCTGTCAGATGAATGTTGAAAATAACAAAAAATAAAAACGGTGCCAAAACAGCTATTTCTTGTTACCTTCCCTCACAAAAAGTGTAATATAGAGCAACCAAAAATCATATGTACCCTAAACTAGTACCAACAATACTGCCACCCGATCTCGTAGTTTCTAAAATGGGGTCACTTTTTTGGAGTTTCTACTCTAGGGGTGCATCAAGGGGGCTTCAAATGGGACATGGTGTAAAAAAAACGGTCCAGCAAAATCTGTCTTCCAAAACCGTATGCCATTCCTTTCCTTCTGCACCCTGCCGTGTGCCCGTACAGCGGTTTACGACCACATATGGGGTGTTTCTGTAAACTACAGAATCAGAGCCATAAATATTGAGTTTTGTTTGGCTGTTAACCCTTGCTTTGTAACTGGAAAAAAATTATTAAAATGGAAAATCTGCCAAAAAAGTGAAATTTTGAAATTGTATCTCTATTTTCCATTGAATCTTGTGGAACACCTAAAGGGTTAACAAAGTTTGTAAAATCAGTTTTGAATACCTTGAGGGGTGTAGTTTCTTAGATGGGGTCACTTTTATGGAGTTTCTACTCTAGGGGGTGCATCAGGGGGGCTTCAAATGGGACATGGTGTCCAGAAAACCAGTCCAGCAAAATCTGCCTTCCAAAAACCATATGGCGCACGTTTCCCTCTACGCCCTACTGTGTGCCCGTACAGTAGTTTACGGCCACATATGGGGTGTTTCTGCAAACTACAGCATTGGGGCAATAAATATAGCATTTTGTTTGGCTGTTAACCCTTGCTTTGTTACTGGAAAAATTTATTAAAATGGAAAATTTGCCAAAAAATCTAAATTCTGAAATTGTTTCACCATTTGCCATTAACTCTTGTGGAACACCTAAAGGGTTAATGACGTTTGTAAAATCAGTTTTGAATACCTTGAGAGGTGTAGTTTCTAGAATGGGGTCATTTTTGGGTGGTTTCTATTATGTAAGCCTCACAAAGTGACTTCAGACCTGAACTGATCCCTAAAAATTTGGTTTTTGAAAATTTCTGAAAAATTTCAAGATTTGCTCCTAAACTTCTAAGCCTTGTAACATCCCCCAAAAATAAAATATCATTTCCAAATTGATCCAAACATGAAGTAGACATATGGGGAATGTAAAGTAATAACTATTTTTGTAGGTATTACTATGTATTATAGTAGAGAAATTGAAACTTGGAAATCTGCAATTTTTTTTTTACACATTTTTGGAAATTTTTTTTTTTTTTTTAAATAAAAAATGATTTTTTTTTACTTCATTTTACCAGTGTCATGAAGTACAATATGTGACGAAAAAACTGATCCGTCTGCATAAAAGCTTTTTCAGAGCTGAGTTTTCACTTTGTGAAAACTTAGATCCGACAGTATATTCTAACACAGAGGCGTTCCCATAGTGATGGGGACGCTTCAAGTTAGAATATACTAAGAACTGTGTACATGACTGCCCCCTGCTGCCTGGCAGCACCCGATCTCTTACAGGGAGCTGTGATCTGCACAATTAACCCCTCAGGTGCCGCACCTGAGGGGTTAATTGTGCGGATCATAGCCCCCTGTAAGAGATCAGGTGCTGCCAGGCAGCAGGGGGCTTACCCCCCTCCCTCCCCAGTTTTAAATTCATTGGTGGCCAGTGCGGCCTCCCCTGTATTAAATGCATTGGTGGCCAGTGCGGCCACCCCTCTTCCCCCCCCATCATTGGTGGCAGCGGAGAGTTCCGATCGGAGTCCCAGTTTAATCGCAGGGGCTCCGATCAGTAACCATGGCAACCAGGACGCTACTGCAGTCCTGGCTGCCATGGTTACTTAGCAATTTTAGAAGCATTATACTTACCTGCGATGTCTGTGACCGGCCGGGCGCTCCTCCTACTGGTAAGTGACAGGTCTGTGCTATAAGCAATGCGCCGCACAGACCTTTCACTTACCAGTAGGAAGAGCGATTAAACTATTGTGTTCCTCCTGCTGTTATGGTGACGCCTGTATTCAAATCTGGCAGGCATGCCACAGCGAGACTCTGGGGCTGCGATTCAGCACTTCTAAGTGTATTCAGTGCTGTCCATGTGTAGCGATTGTCTCTGCTATGTACACAGTGCTTCGGTGTTCAGAATTAACCCTGTCAGGACTACCTACTAGACTTTTAACCCCTACTGATTGTCTATTTTGTACTGGGCAATCCTTGACCTCAATTACTACCACTTCTACCGCTTCTAAGTGTATACATTGCTGTCCATGTGTAGCATGGTATATGATTTTGTCACTGTGTGGATAGAGAGGAGGAATATATTATTGGTTTTAATCACAGGTGGGTGGATGGGTATATATGTCTGTTACTATTCACTCTGTATGTTGCTTGAGAAAAACCTTTACAGTCGAAACGTCGCATTTTTTTTTTGCTGGTGAAATAAATTCCACTGAATTGAAGACAGGAGAGTGCTGCGGTTTCTTCTATATGACGCATCCAAGGGGGAACTTCTGACTGGCTCCCAACACGGCTGGCACCACCACAAGATAAGACTTTAATTTTTCGTTGTGCTGCTATACGCATTTATTCCTATGATTTGCACAGGTGAGTAGTTAGGTGTGTGTGGTTGTCTAATTAAGAGAAGTTAAATAGCCAGTGTTCAGGCCAGCTCAGTCCTTTCAATCCAGGGGGGAAAAAAACAACTGAAGTCTGGTTTGAAGTTGTCTGGGAGCAGCATCTATTATAAGCAGACTTAAAATGCGAGCTTGATTTCAAGTGTGTATTTATATTAAAGAGGACCTTTCACGCTTTTGTTTCATTCTAGATAAATACCTTTACTTGCGGGGTACCCCTCGCTGATGCTGCCACCCTGAATGTTTTTTTTTTTTTTTAAATATCGCCCCGTTGTGCCCCCTGTAGTTTTCCCGCTCAGTATGTTAATACTGAGCATCGGTACAGGGAGGAGGAGACACCAGGGTTTCTCAATGGGCGTCTCCATCTCCCTGGCTGTGCCGCGATAAAGGTGAGCTTTTTATTGTCCCTGGCTGTGACACTCTCCGCTGTGACTGGATTGCGGCACAGCCAGGGAGAAGAAGACGCCCATTAATAAACCCTGGTGTCTCCTCCTCCTTGTACCGATGCTCAGTATTGACATGAGCGGGAAAACTACAGGGGTCCACAGCGGGGCATAGGACCTGCTGCGCTCCCCGTGTCTCTCCATCCGGGAGTGCATGCGGGTCCTGGGTCTTATGGTAGCCTCTTTCGAGGCCGTACCATATGCCCAGTTTCACACTCGTTCGCTGCAACGGGAGATCCTTTCTCTCTGGGACAAGACCTCTCGTGGCCTGGACGCTCGCATCCGCCTGTCTCAGCGGGTTCGGACAGCTCTCCCTTGGTCGCTGTCCCCTATGAACCTGACGTCGGGAAGGTCTTTCCTCCCGTTCTCCTGGACGATCGTCACCACCGATGCCAGCCTCCTGGGTCGGGGCGGCGTTCTCCATTACCGCACGGTTCAGGGTGTTTGGTCGGCGGCGGAATCTCGCCTCCCGATCAACATCCTGTAACTGAGAGCGATTTTCCACTCCCTCTCCCATTGGACTCCTCTCCTTGCCGGCCGCCCGGTGAGGATTCAGTCGGACAATGCCACGGCTGTGGCTTACATCAACCATCAAGGCGGGACCCGCAGCCGGGGAGGTGATGCAGGAGGTGAGGAGAATCCGGTGTTGTCAGCAGTATACATTCTGGGAGTCGACAATTGGACAGCAGACTTTCTAAGCCGCAACAAGGTGGATCCAGGTGAGTGGTCTCTGCATCTGGATGTATTCAAAGAAGTCTGCCGCCGGTGGGGCCGTCCGGATGTGGACTTGATGGCGTCCAGGCTCAACAACAAGCTTCCGGTTTTCCTGGCTCGCGCTCGGGATCCGATGGCGTACGGGGTGGACGCCTGGTGTCTCCGTGGCAGGACTTCAGCCTCCTCTATGTCTTCCCTACACTTCCTCTGCTGCTGAAGGTTCTACGCAAGATCGAGGCGGAAGGGATTCCGACCGTTCTCATCGCCCCGGATTGGCCTCGCCGCGCATGGTTCTCTGACGACGCTCGGATGCTGGCGGACGCCCCATGGCCTCTTCCCGACAGAGAAGATCTACTGTCTCAGGGCCCGCTCTTCCACCAGAATTTACGGTCGCTTCGTTTAACGGCGTGGCTGTTGAAACCGCCATCCTGAAGAAGAGGGGGTTCTCGGATTCTGTAGTTACAACCATGATCAGAGCGAGGAAGTCTGCTTCCTCCCGGATTTACTATCGTACCTGGAAGGCCTTCCTTGCCTTTTGTGAGAACTCTGGTTTCCCTCCCTTTCGTTTTTTCCATCCCGATGGTGCTCTCGTTTCTTCAGTCCGGCCTCGAGATGGGACTGTTGCTGAGCTCCCTGAAGGGTCAAGTTTCGGCTCTTGCCGTCTTTTTTCAGAGGTCCCTTGCTCTCCTGGGTCCTGTGAGGACTTTCCTGCAGGGGGTGGCGCATTCGGTCCCTCCGTATGTCCCCCCTTTACCTCCTTGGGATCTCAACTTGGTCCTGCGCGCCCTCCAGACGGCCCCCTTCGAGCCTCTGAGGGAGGTCTCCCTGACCATTCTCACCTGGAAAGTGGTCTTCCTTGTGGCCATATCTTCCATCAGGCGGGTATCGGAGCTGGCCGCACTTTCCTGCCAGGAGCCTTTTCTGGTTTTTCACCAGGATAAGGTGGTGCTCCGTCCAGTTCCCTCCTTTTTTGCCCAAAGTGGTCTCCCCCTTCCACCTTAACGAGGATCTTGTCCTGCCCTCCTTTTGTCCTTCTCCGGCTAACCCCAAGGAACGCGCTCTCCATTCCCTGGATGTTGTCCGTGCCTTGAAGGTGTATCTGACGGCTACCGCCTCCGTCCGCTGTTCAGACTCCCTCTTTGTGATTCCCGAGGGACCTCGTAAGGGCCTGGCGGCCTCCAAGGTCACTGTGGCGCGATGGATCCGCTCGACTATCGCTCGACCCCCGGCTCGGATTACCGCTCACTCCACTAGGGCGGTGGGAGCTTTCTGGGCTAGGCGCAATCGTGCCTCTGCGTCTCAGCTGTGTAAGGCGGCCACCTGGTCGTCCTTACATACCTTTACGAAGTTTTATCAGTTGCATTCGCTGGCTTCGGCTGATGCTGCCTTTGGCCGCAGGGTTTTGCAGGCTGTGGTTCCTGTTTGACCGTTGGACGTTCCTCCTGGCGGTGCTGATGTTTTTTCCCACCCCATGGACTGCTTTGGGATGTCCCCTGGTCTGTGTCCCCCAATGGAATGTACCAGAAAAGGAGATTTTTTTTTTTGTGAAACTCGCCTGTAAAATCTTTTCCTCGTCTTTTCCATTGGGGGACACAGCTCCCACCAGGGAGTTCAGTTCTGTTTGTGGTTGGGCCTCATGGTTGTTGGTCCGATGACTTCCATTATTTTTTCTTTTCTCCTTCTCCTACTGCTTTTGCAATGCCTGACTTCCTCCTGGTGGAGCTCTGGGGGTATAGCCCGAAGAGGAGGAGCTCTTTTGTATTTGCATAGTGTCCCTCCTAGTAATACCTCTAAGCTATACCCATGGTCTGTGTCCCCCAATGGAAAAGACAAGAAAAAGATTTTACAGGTGAGTTTCACAAAAAAATCTCCTTTTTTATTTATTTCACTTTAATACAATAATTGCATTTTTGAAAAAAAAACAAAAAATTATGTTTTAGTGTCCATGTTCTGGAGAGCTATTTTTTTTTTTTTTTTGGGCGATTTTGTTATGTAGAGGCTTTTTTTTTTTTTTTTTGCAAGATGAGGTGACGGTTTTATTGGTACAATTTTGGGGGGCATATGCCTTTTATGATCGTTTGGTGTTGCACTTTTTGTGATGTAAGGTGACAATGTTTTTTGGGGTTTTTTTTAAACAGTTTTTATTTTTTTTTAAATTACGGTGTTTATCAGACTGGGTGGATCATGTGATATATTTATAAAGCCGGTCGTTGCTGATGCAGCGATACCTAATGTGTGTGTTCTATTCTTTTTTTATATAAAAGCAGGGGGAAAAGGGTTTTTTTTTTTCCTCTTTTTTTTTTACTTGAAACTTTATTTTTATTTATTTTATTTTTTTAATTAACCCTATTTTTTACTTTTTTTCTTTTCAAAACTTTTTTTCTGTCCCACTCTGGGACTTTACTTTTGGTGGTCTGATCCCCTCTGCAATGCATTACAATACATCTGTATTGTAATGCACTGCCTGTTAGTGTATTACTCAGTGTATTACTCAGTGTTAGTGTATTACACTAAACGGTTGCCTAGGAGACCCAGCCTGGGGCTGCATCTCCTCGGCACCCGTAGAAGGCAGGTCCCGATGCCATACAAGGCATTGGGCAGCCTCTCCATTGCATCGGGCTGCCTTTTCACCCATTGGGTGCCCGCCACAGCAGTGTGATGGGCTCCCTCACCTGCTGCAAATCCCTTCCCGCGGCATAGAAGGGGTTAATCCGCCGGCATCGGCTTGTACAGCGATGCCGGTGGATACAGCAGGGGCTGGCTATCAGGAACTGCCGGGCCCCTGCAGTGATTGGGTGCACACTGCTCCGGTGCCCGCCCAATCACCCTGACGTAATAGTACGTCAAAATGCGGGAACGCACCTGCCGCCATGATGTACTATTACGTCATATGTCGGGAATGGGGTTAATTGAGTACCTTTTACATGCGGTGTACCCTCCACTGATGCTGCCAGAGTTTGCAGCGCTGAGATGTTTTTTCTTGTTGGCTGTGATGCAGTCTCCAGCTATTAGACCATGCCACAGCCAGGGAGAAGGAGACTGTCACTGAGAAACGTTGGTGTTTCCTTCTCCCTGTACCGATGCTCAGAATGAACTTGTTGGTTGTCAGCACTTTGGGAGATCACAGCAGGTCAGACAGGTCTTTCAAAAAAAAGTGAAAAATTCAGGCAGTATCAGTGGAGGGTACACCCCTTGTAAAGGTACTCATTTAAACACACATACAAAAAAAAGTGAAAGGGTCCTCTTTAACACCTGGATTTATGAGCCAGTTTGTGATAAACAGGCACACCTCCCTAAATTCGGCTCTCAAGCCCCATTCTGCATACTCATAGTCTCCGCTAACCTTGTATACTGATAATTAAACCACTGTTCATTGCGGTCTTATCTTAATTATGCATCTCCTCATGTATGTTATCATGGAGAAGAAACATCTGGTCCAGCGAGTAAAATCTATTTTCTTTATTCCAAAAGTACCTTAAAAGAGGCACAAGAGCTAGATTGTCTGATGCTTTTCAACCTATAAGGTCTTAGTCATAGGCCTCATGTACACGACCGTTCCGTTTTTTTTTCCGGTCCGCAAACAGCTTATCCGCAAAAAAAGGAAGCAGCCCGTGTGCCTTCTGCAATTTGCATCAATATAAATGCCTATTCTTGTCCGCAAAGCGTGGACAAGAATAGGACATGTTATATTATTTTTTTAGCAGGGCTGCGGAATGGAGCAACGGATGCGGACAGCACACGGAGTGCTGTCCGGATCTTTTGCGGCCCCATTGAAGTGAATGGTTCCGCATCCGAGCTGCCAAAACGGCGGCTTGGATGTGGACCCAAACAACGGCCGTGTGCATGAGGCCATAGACGCATACATGCTCAGTGTGTGACTAAGACCTTGTAGGTCAAAAAGCATTGTGGTCTTGTGCATCTTTTAATGTACTTTTTGAAATAAAGAAATTTGTTTTCTCACCCATATTCATTGGGGGGGGACACAGAAACCGTGGGTATAGCTATGTCCTCTAGGAGGCGTTGACACTAGTAAAAGCTGTTAGCTCCTCCCCTGGCAGCTATACCCCCTCCCGCCTGGAGAGAGAGCTTCAGTTTTTTTCTAGTGTCAATAGGAGGTAAGACCTGAAGATTTTGAATTTTAGTTTATTTATTTTTTCTCTTCTTTTAGGTGGGAAACAGTGGACGCCTCGCCTCCCTGTTCTCCCGGGGGGAGCACGCCAGCGTTGGTCCGCCACGCTGCCTCCCCCCCCCCCCCACAAGAAGACTAGGTGGACCAGGGCAGCCTCGCTCCCCTGCATCCCGCCAGCCAAGGGGTCACCTAGGTCCGCCAAAGAGAAGACCCTCCCGCCATACCAGACTCCTGCCACTCCGGTGCCAGCTGCTGAGGAGGTGACCCTGCTGGAGACTGTGACCTTATGGGCCCACTTAGGGAGGGTGATGAGAAGAGACGGAAGATAAGGTGAGTATACGGGACTAGGTGAGTATGTTAACCAACTCCCTCCCTCCCTATTTGGCAAAGCACCGGGCTCTCTGCTTCCCCCTCCCTCCCCACGATAACTGGGCCAGACACCGGACTTAATTTATCCTAGCCCTGGACCTCTGGTGGATTCCCTCCCCTCTGTGCCGACACTACACGGGCACATAGGGGGTTAATGGCCCCTTCTCCTGCAGGCACTATTAGGCACATCGGGCGGCCAAGCGCACAGCTGTGCTCTGAATTTTTTTAAATCTCGCTACAGGAGGGGAGCAGGGGAGCTTCCCACTCCCCAGCGCCATAATCCGCCCTTCTAGGGTACGGACGCCAAGCGCGCTGCTTCGGGAGTGTAACGCCAACACTGTGTCCGGGCGCCGTTAAATTTAGGCCCCGGCTTCACTTTGGGCCTACCCCTTCCTTCTCACTAGGCCTGCGCAGCGTTGTCCACGGCCGGAGGGCGCATTCTAATGTCACATACGTCCCGGGCGGCGCACTTCCCCCTCGGCCCCGGCCGGCCTGACAGTACAGCGGCGTGCATTCTGGTCGGCCGTGTCCATAACTTAGGCCCCGGTTTCGCGGCCTACTAGGCCGCAATCTTTCATCCCCAGGTATTTTGGGGGGGCGGGGGAGGGGGGGCGGCTTCGGTCTGGCGCGAATTCTTACCGCTTTACTTCCACCCCGCCCCTGGTTTTTAAGGCAGTTGACCCTTACTGGCCAGCCATCTCTTGAGGCTGGCGCAGGATTATGCCCATCTGCAAGGCAATGGGTTTAATGCTGCTGATTTAACACCTTCCTGCCTCTAGTCACCTGAAGCTGGGCATCCCAGTAAAAAATAAAAATAAAAAAATAGTCCATAAATTATTTGGGTCCTGCCCTCATCAGGCCTCATCGCCGCAGGACCACGGACAGAGGAGGACCTCTTGGTTCCCAATCCACCCTCCGGGGTCGCTTGATTGGTATTTTCCACCTGCGTAATCCAATGGTGGACCTCCGGACCTTCCCAATCACCCTCCGCGGGGTCGCTTGGTTGATAAGCACCTCCTGCGCAATCCAATGGTGGGCCTCCGAACCTTCCCAATGACCCTCCGAGGTCGTTGGTGTGATGAAGCACTACCTGCGCAATCCACAGGTGGACCTCTGGACCTTCCAAATCGCCCTCCGGGGTCGTTTGGTTGATAAGCACTGCCTGCGCAATCCAATGGTGGATCTCCAGACTTCGCAATCTCCCTCCGGGGTCGTTTGGTTGAAAAAGCACCGCCTGCGCAATCCGGTGAGTGAACCTCAACAGGCTAACTCATCGGATTATCGCGTGATTTGTCAAAGTTTTTTTTGCAGGGGAGCATGTTTTGGGTCCCCCTGATCATTCTGAACTATAAAGTTTTGTATGGGATTTCGGGGTGACCTGAAGTCGCTAATCTGTGCCATATATGGCGCAAACCCCCAAAGACTAACTCGGCCAAAAAAGAGTCGATGTGGAAACTTCGCGCAACCCTTAGCTTAAGTTTCCGTTTTGCACAAAATCGCACGGTCGGTGACCGTTTTTCAACGTTTTTCACATTTTGTCACATTTGTCAACCAGTTGAGGAAAAAAAAAGTTTAAATTTTAGAAAATCTGAAGGTGAAGTTTCGAAGGGCCTTCGAAGACGAGCGTTTTGACACCTGACTCACTCCGTTGCCTTAAAGGGCCCCTGCGCAATATGCCAATTTAGCCGACTCAAAGCCCGCGTTTTCCAAAACCTACTTGTGTTTTAGGGCCAAGAACTCAAAAACTATATGCTACTTAGACATATGAAATTTCACACAGACACAGAAGACACAAGCTCAAACTTCCATTCCAATTTCCGTGAAATTTGGACACTAATAGGAAAATCGTAAAAAATATGCCCCACTTAAGCACTCATATCTCACCAACTGATAGTCCAGAAGATCTTAAACTTGCAAGCTCTAGTGGGCTAGGTATAACCTTCAAGCTTTGTAAAGGGTTTGACTAAGCTGCGTTTGGGTTGTGAGATATTTGGATCAGAACCAGAGCAATTTTCCCATTGACAATAATAAAAAAATCATAAAAACTAGGCCCCACTTAAGCACTCATATCTCACCAACTGATAGTCCAGAAGATCTGAAACTTGCAGGTTCTAGAGAGCTAGGTATATCCTTCAAGCTTTGTAAAGGGTTTGACTAGGCTACGTTTTGGGTTGTGTGATATTTGGATCAGAACCAGAGCAATTTTCCCATTGACAATAATAGAAAAATCATAAAAACTAGGCCCCACTTAAGCACTCATATCTCCCCAGCCAAAGGTCCTCATATGGTGTATGATAGGCTGGACTGGACCTTCATGCTGGAGAAATATTTTTACATTGATGTCAATGGATCCACCTTCTCTATGTAGATTTTAATAAAGTGACCCTCCTCCATGAAAGTCACCTCCAACAGCACCCTTTGGGGCTAGGAAGCCCAAACTTTTAAGGCTTGTAGGGGAGGTCTAGTGCTACAAGACAGACTCTAAAGCTAGTCTGAGGCACCTTTCCTCTGTGAAGGGCAGTAGGTCAAAGTCGGCCTTTGTTACCCGGCTTAGGCTACTTTCACACTTGCGGCAGAGAGATCCGGCAAGCAGTTCCGTCGCCGGAACTGCCTGCCGGATCAGGCAAAATGTATGCTAACTGATGGCATTAGTAAGACTGATCAGGATCCTGATCAGTCTTAAAAATGCCTGATCAGTCGAAAAAATGCATTGAAATGCCGGATCCGTCTTTCCGGTGTCATCCGGCAAAAACGGATCCGGCATTTATTTTTTCACCTTTTTTTCAGTCTGCGCATGCGCATACCGGAAGGACGGATCCGGCAATCCGGTATTCTGAATGCCGGATTCGGCACTAATACATTCCTATGGGAAAAAATTCCTGATCCGGCATTCAGGCAAGTCTTCAGTTTTTTTAGCCGGAGATAAAACCGTAGCATGCTGCGGTTTTCTCTTTTGCCTGATCAGTCAAAACGACTGAACTGAAGACATCCTGATGCAAACTGAACGGATTACTCTCCATTCAGAATGCATGGGGACATACCTGATCAGTTCTTTTCCGGTATAGAGCCCCTGTGACGGAACTCTATGCCGGAAAAGAACAACGCAAGTGTGAAAGTAGCCTTAGGATCCACCTTTCCTTTGTAGATTTTCACAAAGTGACCCTCCTCCATGAAAGTAAATTTATAGCAATTGGACCTTAGGAAATTAATCTATATTGGCTCAAATTTTGTCTATTTTACATTACCATTGTCTTCTATAAGTTGAAGCTATGTTTACATACATATATAATGCTAATGAGAACACAACTTTTTTTTTATAAAAAAAAAATAATAATTATTTATTTAAGATAAACACTCAACGAACTGAAGCAAAACCTGAAACAAAATTTTTAGTCTATTATTCTTCCTAAATATTGCCTTTTCCTCTGTTAAATGGTTTTCTACAACCTGATACATGGAAAGAATAAAATGTGCTTAGTGAAAAACATCATGGCTGATCATTGATGATTAGTTTTCGCTTCCATCTATGGACTTGATCAATCTCTTAAGGAGTAGACATTCTTGAAATTCTTGAAAGGGGAAGGAATAAATAGTGATGCATTTTTATACTTAGACTTTAAAAAAGTTTTTTGTACCAATTGACTTAAATATCTAGCTTTACCTTTTAGATATTGGAGTGAGAGTTTAGCCTCATTTCCTATAGACGACAATGTTAAAAAAAAAAATATAATAATTAAGGTCGCCACGGACTAGGTGGGTCACATTCCCGATTAGAAAATCTCCCTGAGGACCCCTCCTTGGAAGTCCCGCCGAGTGGCCCCCATTGGGGCTACTGATGCCAGACTTTCAGAGGTAGCAGAGAGGGGTCATGGCTTCTAGAGGAGACCCTAACCAAGCCGGAGTCACCCTCCCTCCCAGCATGGCAGTGGGGCATATTAGGTGACACAGAATCATTTACCCCAGTGGCAGATTTTTTCCTAAGTGCCCTTCCCAAAGTCACACATTCGGTGGACCTTTCCTAAGGTTCCTTTAGGGGTACCGACTCCAGACTTTCAGGGATTGCAGAGTGGGGTCATAACTTCCAGGAGAGACCTAGGCCTCCTTGCCTCCGGGAATGGCATCGCGTCAAAGTTTGCTGCCCTGCTGTTTGTGTGTTGGGCTCATACAGCACCCCCCACCTGGCAAGTCTGCTAAGCAAAGTTTCACACCTTGCTCAGCACGGCCTATTGTTCTAGGTAACTGACAAATATTCCACAGGCCATTGGAAAAGAAAAGCCTTGAGAACCAAGTTGACACAGATCCCCCTGCAAACATTATGTGGGCCTCTAAAAATTATTTTATCTCCCTGATAAAATTGCAGCTAGTGGCCCGGTATTGCATGCCTTTCTAATGCAGTTAGACACAGCCACTCTGATCCTAATAGTCTCTCTCTTTTCTTGGTTACACACCTGAGACTACTCAATAAAGGCTTGTAATAATTTTAACTCATACAGCAGGGGTGCACAAATAGTAGATCTCCAGCTGTTGCAACACCACAATTCCCAGCGTCCTCTTCTAGACTGAGCATATAAGGTCAGTCTTAGGATTTTTACAATCTTGTTTGCAAGGGATGCTGGGACTTGTAGTTTTGCAACAGACGGAGATATATACTTTTGGGCATCCCTGTCATACAGGAACATATGTGGACTCCATAGAAATATCCTGTGTTAAACATTCAATTCACTTGTATTGAATCCCACCTGTGCTGCATCAGAGTTTGAGATCTAAAATCTACCTTCACTTACACTCAAACATGCAGAGACCATGAGAAAAACCACCATTTAGCCCCCACAGACATAACCTGAGAAGTTTTTAGCATGCTGAACACTTCCAGAATTGTGGGGTTCCCCTAGCCCCCCAAAACTGGGGGACACCTAAGGACGCCCACAATCTTAAAATCACTCCAAATCACAACCCTAAGTCAAGGTCTGGACACCCAGAGTACTTTAAAGATTTTGGGGTACCCCTACACCCCAAACCAACCCACCCTCTGGCATGTTTTTGGGAGACTTCCATAAACAGCACTGTACCAGCTATGACTTCCAAAGTCGTATAGTAAAACATATAAACACCATAGAAGCATCCAGGGTTAAACCTGCCATTGACATGCATTGAACCCCACCTGTGCTACATCAGAGTTTGATGAGCCAGTGTGTCCCTTCACTGACACAAACATGCAGAGACTAATAGAAAAATATTATAAAAAACGACCATTAAGCCCCCCCAGATAAAAATCTGAAACTTGCAGGTTTTAGGGGGCTAAGTTGGACCTTTCAAGCTGTGTAAAGGGTTTTACTGGGTTGCCTTTGTGCAATGAGATATTTGGATCAGAACTGAAGCAATTTTCCCATTGACAATACTCTAGAAGTTCCCATTCCACCCCCGGGTAGTTTGGTTGATGACTCCCACCGGTGAGCCTGCGACTGCCATGGGCAAGATTCTGAGAGGTAAGACTACACAGAGCGGGCCAGAGCAGGATATATTCCTCCTCGGTCACCTCCACACCACCCTTTTTCCTCTCTACGGTCACGCTCAGACCTCTCCCTGGAGAGGTCCGGTCCGAAGGGGGTACCAGTGGTTCGGTCTCTGCCGTGATTCCGGTGCGATCTTCCAAGATTGCGTCCGAGGTAGACAGCAGTACTTGTCGTATGCATTACCCCTTTCATTAGGCGGAGTATTTGCACTACTACTGGATGCAGTACTCCCTTGGATATTACCTCCCTCCCATTGGGGTCAACCGCACCAGAACTGTTTCAGTGCCGGCAGTAGGCGTTGCCCCTTTTAGTAAGTGGCGGAACTGCATTCCCACTGGGGACAGTACTTACTGTATGCATTAGCCTCTTCCATAGGGGGCGCTATGGCATTATTCCTGGTTCAGTGTTTACTGTATGTCTTACCCCCTTACGTAGGTGGGGTATTGATACAGGACTCTCCATATGCCTTGCCCTTTCCGTAAGAGGCGTATTCTCTCTACTTGGATTTAGTTCCTGCTAGAGGCATTACTGCATTGCCACCCTTCATGGTGGAGTACTTGCACTACGACTGAGTGCAGTGCTTGTCGTCCGCATTACCCCCTTTCTTGGTGGGATAATTGCAACATTGCCCCTTCCACAAGTGATCACTACCGTGGGAAATTAGTACACATCTTGGATGTTGCACTTCAACTACGCCACGGCTATAGGTGCCTTAGCTTCTTCTACAAGTGGAGCGTAGCAAGTATCGATACACATTCTTGTGCCTTGTACTCTTCTTCTAATGGTATTTCGGTGCCGCCAGTGGATACTGTGGCTGTTTTCACGTTGTCCTTTTCCTTCGGTGCCGGTTTGGGGCATCAATATGACAACCTCTCTCCTCAGGGGGTTTCCCAGCGTCACTCGTGTCCTAGCGTCCCTCATCTCCATGGTCCTCCACTGTTCCAATATGTGTCTTTAACAATATATAGTGCGTACACCATGGCACGTTATATTGTGAAAACGTTCCAGTAAGTCGAGTGTTACACTGACTCTATATTCTTTTTCCGCCATTCCTGATGTGGGAAGTGGTTGTGCTGGCACTCTGGTTTAGCTTTGCAGCCTGTTCTACTCCGCTGCAGTGGGGCATTCCCTCCGGTAGGGGTTCTACCCTGACGCTGGCTTGGCGGTGGTTCCTGTTCAACACCCTTCCCAGGTGGAGTGTTTAAAGGGAATCTGTCATCAGAATTTAGGCCTATAACCTAAACATACAGTGGCGGAAATAATTATTTGACCCCTCACTGATTTTGTAAGTTTGTCCAATGACAAAGAAATGAAAAGTCTCAGAACAGTATCATTTCAATGGTAGGTTTATTGTAACAGTGGCAGATAGCACATCAAAAGGAAAATCGAAAAAATAACTTTAAATAAAAGATAGCAACTGATTTGCATTTCATTGAGTGAAATAAGTATTTGAACCCTCTAACAAAAAAAGACTTAATACTTGGTGGAAAAACCCTTGTTTGCAAGCACAGAGGTCAAACGTTTCTTGTAATTGATGACCAAGTTTGCGCACATTTTAGGAGGAATGTTGGTCCACTCCTCTTTGCAGATCATCTCTAAATCCCTAAGGTTTCGAGGCTGTCTCTGTGCAACTCTGAGCTTGAGCTCCCTCCATAGGTTTTCGATTGGATTAAGGTCCGGAGACTGACTAGGCCACTCCATGACCTTAATGTGCTTCTTCTTGAGCCACTCCTTTGTTGCCTTTGCTGTATGTTTTGGGTCATTGTCGTGCTGGAACACCCATCCACGACCCATTTTCAGTTTCCTGGCAGAGGGAAGGAGGTTGTCGCTCAGGATTTCACGATACATGGCTCCGTCCATTTTCCCGTTTATGCGAATAAGTTGTCCTGTGCCCTTAGCAGAAAAACACCCCCAAAGCAAAATGTTTCCACCCCCATGCTTGACGGTGGGGACGGTGTTTTGGGGGTCATAGGCAGCATTTTTCTTCCTCCAAACACAGCGAGTTGAGTTAATGCCAAAGAGCTCTATTTTGGTCTCATCAGACCACAGCACCTTCTCCCAGTCACTCTCTGAATCATTCAGGTGTTCATTGGCAAACTTCAGACGGGCCTGCACATGTGCCTTCCTGAGCAGGGGGACCTTGCGAGCCCTGCAGGATTTTAATCCATTGCGGTGTAATGTGTTTCCAATGGTTTTCTTGGTGACTGTGGTCCCTGCTAATTTGAGGTCATTAACTAACTCCTCCCGTGTAGTTCTAGGATGCTTTTTCACCTTTCTCAGAACCATTGACACCCCACGAGGTGAGATCTTGCGTGGAGCCCCAGAGCGAGGTCGATTGATGGTCATTTTGTGCTCCTTCCATTTTCGAACAATCGCACCAACAGTTGTCACCTTCTCTCCCAGCTTCTTGCTAATGGTTTTGTAGCCCATTCCAGCCTTGTGCAGGTCTACAATTTTGTCTCTGACATCCTTGGACAGCTCTTTGGTCTTTCCCATGTTGGAGAGTTTGGAGTCTGCTTGATTGATTGATTCTGTGGACAGGTGTCTTTTATACAGGTGACTAGTTAAGACAGGTGTCCTTAATGAGGGTGACTAATTGAGTAGAAGTGTCTAACCACTCTGTGGGAGCCAGAACTCTTAATGGTTGGTAGGGGTTCAAATACTTATTTCACTCAATGAAATGCAAATCAGTTGCTATCTTTTATTTAAAGTTATTTTTTCGATTTTCCTTTTGATGTGCTATCTGCCACTGTTACAATAAACCTACCATTGAAATGATACTGTTCTGAGACTTTTCATTTCTTTGTCATTGGACAAACTTACAAAATCAGTGAGGGGTCAAATAATTATTTCCGCCACTGTATAGCGAGGTCCCTACTAATACACAGAATCCTAAAGTGACCTTATCAAATGTGTCTGTGGCTCTATAATCATATAAAACAGGTTTATATAACCTGTCACTCACGTCAAAATATGTCCAAGGGGACGTCTCACGATGCAGGGTGCCCGGCTGCAGCCATCTCCTTTCGGTGCCCAGCGCCGCCTTCTGACTGCCATGTCAGTCCGATGGTAGTCATGCCTTTTCATTGCACATTCCGTGGCTAGACTACGAGACTCGCCACGCCAGGTGGAGTGGGGGTGCTGTCATGACTCACCACCGTTGATGGAGTTTTGTTCCTGGAACGGAACACCCCTTCTATTCTTCCTCCTCGAGGCAGGAGTTTTTTCTCTCATTTTGGTCTGGTCGAAATCTCCGTCAAGCGGCGTTGCTACACCATCAATACATGGTCGCTGACAGAACTCCACCGCCGGTGATTCTTAGATCGTCTCTACTTCTACCTAGCCAATGTATTGATTCCTTGGCTTGCGGTTGGACATGCCTCACTCAGGGTGTTTTTTTTCTCTGTAATTTATCAGCCAGCTTCTCAGTCTCCCCACAAGCCTATTCGGCTCGGGGTACATCGGTGGACCACTTACCGTTTCTGTGGAACGCCTCCCCTTAGCAGGGGTGGATCCTGCGGTCCTGAGTTTTTGGTTTAGCCCTTGGTTCCTTAATGGGTCAGGTTCGGCGCTTTCTATCCTTTTCCAGCGCCGCTGACTTACCCGGGGCCCATAATAACCTTCCTTCAGGGAATGGCACATACGGTTCCTCCTTTACCGCCTTGGGTTTTGAACTTAGTCCTTTCAGCGCTCCGGAATTCTCCCCTTGAACTCTTGCGGGAGATGTCACTCCGACTCCTGTCCTGGAAGGTAGTTTTTTCTTGTGGCTATCACATCCATCAGACGGGTGTCCGGGTTGGGGCGCTCTCTTGCAGAGAACCTTCCTTGTTCTTCACAGGGATAAGCGGTTCTCCGGCCCGTTCATTCTTTTCTCCCGACGGTGGTCTCTGATTTCCATTTCAATGTCCCTCCCCTTCACACCCTAGGGCAGTGATGGTGAACCTTTTAGAGACCAAGTGCCCAAAACTGCAACCAAATACCCACTTATTTATCGCAAAGTGCCGACACGGCAATTTAACCTACATACCAATATAATATATCTTTCATGTCCTTTATCATTTATCTATAATAGATTAATAGCCTACATTTAATGCGCTGCCTGTGCTGTTCATAGTGTGTCCTGGGGATGATGAATGGCAGGAAAAGTCTAAAGCATATTGCTATGCCATAGACTTTTTCCACGGCGTGGGTGCCCACATAGAGGGCTCTGACTGCCGCCTCTGGCACCCGTGCCATAGGTTCGCTATCACTGCCCTAGGGAAGTTACACCATTTGGACGTTGTCAGGGCTCTGACGATTTATTTGCCAGCCTCCAGTTCCTTCCGGCGTACGGACTCCTTCCAGCGTACTTTTTTTGTCATCCGGAGGGTCCTCGCAAGGCATTGGCGGCCTCCAGGGTGGCAATTGCACTTCTGCAATTGCTGAAGCATACTGCACCCGAGCAGGGTTCCGCCCTTTGGTGTCACGGCTCACTGCACCAGAGCAGTGGGCGCTCTTTGGCTCGGAGGATTCAAGGTTCGGCCGCGCAGTTGTGCAAGCGGCTACTGTCCTCCTTACGCACATTCACAAAATGCATACCAGGTGCATACTTATGCATCGGCAGACGCTGCCTTAGGCCGCATGGTCTTGCAGGCGGCAGTTCTTAGTTTCCTGCAGGGGCGCTTGCTCCATGGGTCTGGGGTTTTTCCCTCCCTGTGGACTGCTTTCGGATGTCCCACGGTTTCTGTGTCCCCCAATGAATACGGGGGAGAAAACCGAGATTTTTGATAAACTTACCAGTAAAATCTCTTTCTCGCTCTTCATTGGGGGACACAGCACCCACCCAGTAGTGTTGTCCGGCCACAGTTGTGGCTGTTGCTGGTTAGAACCCCGTTGGGTCTTTTGGCATGGTTGGTGTTCCATGTTTTTTCTTTGGTTGGCTTGCTTCTCCTACTGCTTCTACACAAACTGAAGCTCTCTCTCCAGGCTGGAGGGGGTATAGCTGCCAGGGGAGAAGCTAACAGCTTTTACTAGTGTCAACGCCTCCTAGAGGACATAGCTATACCCACGGTTTCTGTGTCCCCCAATGAAGAGCGAGAAAGAGATTTTACTGGTAAGTTTTACAAAAATCTTTGTTTTTACTCACTGGACCCGGATTTCTTCTTCTGAGTTATCGCAAGGTTTGAGCACACCAAAGGATCTGTGCATGAGCAGGCTGATTGGATTATACCACAAAAGAGTTAGATTTCATTTTTATATATCCTCTAAACTAAATGGTATGCCTGTTTCTCAGTCTCCCATTTGTAATATGCCTAAAGTGGGAGCCCTGTGCTCTGAAAGCTTGCCATATGACTCTTCTTTTCAGCCAATAAAGGTATCAGTCTCATAACACCTTTTGTATTTATTAACACAAAAGTGTTCAACATCATAGTTCATCTTCCTTAACTATTCTATAAATTGGAGATACAGATGGGGACTATTCTATAAATTGGAGATACGGATAGGGACTTCTCAGGTGCCAATAACTTATCAAATTGAATACCGGACCCTAACCTGACCTTTTGATTTTATTTTATTTTTCATATGAATCCACAAAACCATCTATCTATTAATACTAAATCTCGATTTCTTAAAAACATTGGCAAGGTCTGTAGAGTATAAAGTAGACGTGGCACACTAATCATCTTAATTAACCAGTTCCCCAGCTGCCAATTGACTATAAACGTCCTGGACGGTTCAGATTTATCTTTGAACAGACATTTTAGAAAAACGTCTGTTCAGAGGTCGCGGCTGCATGCTAATCGTGCAGCTGCTGAGCGGAGGCCCATCTGTCGGTGACAGTAGGGCACCCCATAAAGAAAGTAGGGACGGTTCCTCAGTGTCCGTTCCCTCCAGATCACTGTATACGCCCCAGTTGCAGGAGAAATTGGCATTAAAAAAAGTTAAATGTCCCCCAAAGGTCTTGTATGATCTAATGTGGGGCACAAAATGTAAAAAAAAAGTTTATAAAAAAAGATGCAAGTGTAAAAAATAAAAATAAAAAAATTTCCCCCTAGCAAGCTAATTATTATTGAAAAAAAAATTCTAAGATGGACATATTTTCTATCGCTGCATCTGGAACAACAAGCTCGATAAAAATTGTACTCAATTTAACTTGTCAGATGAACACCATAAAAAAAAACTATATAAACGGTGCCAAATCAGCATTTTTTTGGTCACATTGCCTCCGAAAAAAAGGGTAAAAGTACTATGTACCCCAAAATGTTAATGAAAACATCACCTCATCCTGCAGAAAACGATCTCACAACAACCATTGCTATAAAAAAAATTGGCGCTCAGAAAATGGCTACCCATAAACATGATTTTATTTTTTCAAAAATGATCTTTTGTATAATACAAGAACCATAATATCAAGCAGTCAAAAATTCTTATTTACCCCAAAATGTTACCAATAAAAACTAGTCTGTCCCGCAAAAAAAGTCCTCTCACAGCTCAACGAAAAAATTTAAAAGTTCTTAAAAACCATTTCAGCAAATTCCATATTAGAAAATGAATCCAATGCTGCTCATTTGAGCCATCAGAAACCTATGTTGGCAGAAAAGGGAAAATATTATGGATGTTAGTATATAGTGATGCAAAATTAAACAAATATATATAAAAGGGATTTTATGATACAAAAGTAGTAAAAAATGGAAAACAAAACTACCGTATTTTTTTCCCCCAAAAGTGGGGCGAATTCTGAAATTTTTACTCCGCTATATACGTTGCCGACTGCGATGTATCAGCGGGGAGGGAGGAGGGGCTGGAGGCCGGCAACTCACAACGGGGCCCGGTGCAGTCACTGTACTCTAATACACGCACACACCAGTACACACCAGTATTCATATGTAAACTGTAGCAATCCATATGTAAACTGCAAGGTAGCGCAATCCATGTAGTACTCACTATGAAACGCCTGTACAGTCGTGGCCAAAAGTTTTGAGAATTACATAAATATTGGAAATTGAAAAAGTTGCTGCTTAAGTTTTTATAATAGCAATTTGCATATACTCCAGAATGTTATGAAGAGTGATCAGATGAATTGCATAGTCCTTCTTTGCCATGAAAATTTACTTAATCCCAAAAAAAACTTTCCACTGCATTTCATTGCTGTCATTAAAGGACCTGCTGAGATCATTTCAGTAATCGTCTTGTTAAGGCCTCATGCACAAGACCGTCTTTTTTTTATAGTCCGCAAAAACTGGGTCCGTGATCCGTGTCCGTTTTTTCTTCCGTGGGTCTTCCTTGATTTTTGGAGCATCCACGGACATGGGGGGGTGATTTTAATTAGGGAGAGGGGAGGCCGCACTGGCCTCCAATGATGGGGGGGTGATTTTAATTAGGGGGGGGGGGGGGGGGGAGGCCGCACTGGCCACCAATGATGGGGGAAGGTGATTTTAATTAGGTGGGGGGGGGGGGGGAGAGGGTAGGCCGCACTGGCCACCAATGAGTTAAATACAGGGGAGGGGGTCTGCCCCCTGCTGCCTGGCAGCACCTGATCTCTTACAGGGGGCTATGATATGCACAATTAACCTCTCAGGTGCGGCACCTGAGGGGTTAATTGTGCCGATCACAGCCCCCTGTAAGAGATCGGGTGCTGCCAGGCAGCAGGGGGCAGTCATGTACAAAGTTCTTAGTATATTCTAACTTGAAGCGTCCCCATCACTATGGGAACGCCTCTGTGTTAGAATATACTGTCGGATTTGAGTTTACACGAAGTGAAATCTCAGCTCTGAAAAAGCTTTTATGCAGACGGATCTGCGATCCGTCTGTGTGAAAGTAGCCTACGGCCACAGATCACTAACGCGGATGCATCCGTGTTTTTTCACGGACCCATTGACTTGAATGGGTCCGTGAACCGTTGTCCGTCAAAAAAATAGGAGAGGTCATATTTTTTTGACGGACAGGAAACACGGATCACGGCCGCGGATGAACAACGGTGCATTTTACGAGTTTTCAACGGACCCATTGAAAGTCAATGGGTCCACAGAAAATCACGGAAAACGGAACAACGGCCACGGATGCACACAACGGTCGTGTGCATGAGGCCTAACTCAGGTGAGAATGTTGACGAGCACAAGGCTGGAGATCATTATGTCAGGCTGATTGGGTTAAAATGGCAGACTTGACATGTTAAAAGGAGGGTGATGCTTGAAATCATTGTTCTTCCATTGTTAACCATGGTGACCTGCAAAGAAACGCGTGCAGCCATCATTGCGTTGCGTAAAAATGGCTTCACAGGCAAGGATATTGTGGCTACTAAGATTGCACCTCAATCAACAATTTATAGGATCATCAAGGTTCAATTCTTGTTAGACTCCTATTATCACATGGGATATTATACAGTGTGCAGTGTAGGCATATATATCTTCCTTCCCTATCTATCTTGTAAGAGATGCAGGTAAAGCCTATAGATTTGTGTACTAAAATACTGACGCCCCTTGCATATGTAGAGTACGTAGCATGGTAGCAGTGTCCAGCCCAATGTGGGCTGAGTAACTTAGTTTGATCTTCTAGTAAGTGTATTTCCTGGATGCAGCATATCACAGGGTGATGCTGTTTGACACTATCTAGAATAGCCCTTCTTTTATTACCTTCCTTTACCCCTCTGGTGTTCCAGCTGAGGAAGTGAACTATTCCCGCCATGACAGTCGTCTATTCATCAGGACATTGACACGGATGGGGCACATCTACTGCTAATAAGCACAATATACTCCTTGTCTCGCTCCAGGACTCTAACTATGGAACTTCGAAAAAGCATGGTCACACTTTACAAACTCTAACTATTAAAATAGTAAAAGAACCCCTCCCCTTACTTTAACCTATACTAAAAAGTAAAATTAGAACCAAGATGGCGCTGTAGCCTGAATAGCGGGCTCCCACCAAATACATCAGAGTTACCGTGCCCGTGGGATCAAATTAGCACCCGTCGTCAAGGCCAAGCACCAGTGGTCAGCCTATCTACCCCAAACGTAGGGCGGTATCAACAGTAATTATAACTGTAGGAACAGAAAACAATACGTATCGTAGTTAGAAAATATACAAAGTACTACAGACAGTGTAAGCTCTCCTGCAACTCTCGGCTATACTTAATATAAGCACATCATGAGACCCCTGTTGGCCAATGTTGCACGAGTAAAAACAAAGATAAGGACATGTATGTAGGCAGCTTACAAAATAACATAGCAGGGACCATAGACTGCACGCATTAGCGAGTAAATGCAGATTCAAAAAGAGATGAACACACAACTATGAGAGGTGTGAACACCCTGCACTTTAAATAATTACGTTACGTGTCCACTAGCCCAAGCGACAGTCACGAATCGTCCCGCCTTCTATTCTCTCGCAGCTGTCGTTCATGCCTGTCCAACCATTTCATGGCTTCTTTAGGATCCTCAAAGAACATGGTGGATCCCAGCGCTGCCCCACGAAGTTTTGCAGGGAAGATAATCAAGTAGCTGACATCAAGAGCCCTCAGTCGCCTCTTTACATCCAGGAACTTCGCTCTCCTTTTCTGGACTTCAATGGAGTAATCCGGGAACAGACACCCTGCGGCCATCAATAGACATGTCTGGCAGCTCTCTAGCTTTTCGGAGAATAATGTCTCTATCCCTGTAGTGTAGAATCCTCATAATCACTGGTCCGGGGGGTGCACCCTGTGGGCCCTTTACACAGCGAACAGAGGGGTCAGAGTGCTTGGCCCGAATAAATTTTTCAGCCAGGATTCAAAGAACTCTGTGGGATTAGTACCTTCTGCTTTTTGAGGTACGCCCACCAGACGCCCATTGTTTCGGCGTGACCGGTTCTCCACGTTATCTTGTTTAGCTGCCAACATATCCATCCGCCTGGTATACTCAGCGACATCACGTTTAAGTAAATAGACTCCTCCACATCGCTCACACGGTTTTCCAGGTCGGTCATTCGGTCCGCAAGTTTTCGCAGATCGTGGCGGACTATAGATACGTCTTCTTTAATGGCTCCTACTTGAACATTAAGAGTTAGCAGCGAGTTACCACACTTAGTGATAGCGTGTAGGACGTCTTTAAGAGTTGGTTCAGCCACTATATCTTCAGTATCGGTGAGCTGTGCTGAGGGATTGCTGACTTGTGCAGCTTCGGGGACAGCAGAGCTTTCTTCTGACCGTGCAGCAGCTTCCCCTTCTCCCTCCTCATCAGCAGCCTGATCAGCAGATCCCCTGGAGGGAGGATGTCTTTCCCTTGCCCCTTTAGCGTTTAGCTGGGCAGCAGAGCGGGCAAACTTACCCAGCTTAGCTGCAGTCTCCCTGTGCAGGTCAGCCGGGCGGTCTGTGCGGCATGGGGTTTCACTGCCGGCGCCATCTTGGATCTCACGATCGGCCACTTTCCCCTCTCTCCTTGGACATTTTCGCCGGTCGGATCACGAGCGGCACCGGAGGTAGGTAGGTCGGCTCTGGGCACACTTTGGGCGCTTTTATTTAAGTTATATTGCGGGGTTTTCAGGATAAACTGCCGAGTGCAGGACGGAGCCGAGCGAGCACACGTCCTGTTACATGCCCGGTTACGCCACGCCCCACATCGACACAATTCTAACATTTTTGGCTCTATACACCACCACAATGGATTTGAAATGAAACAAACAAGATGTGCTTTAACTGCAGATTGTCAGCTTTAATTTGAGGGTATTTACATCCAAATCAGGTGAACGGTGTAGGAATTATAACAGTTTGCATATGTGCCTCCCACTTGTTAACGGACCAAAAGTAATGGGACAATTGACTTCTCAGCTGTTTCATGGCCAGGTGTGTTATTCCCTCATTATCCCAATTACAATCAGCAGATAAAAGGTCCAGAGTTAATTTCAAGTGTGCTATTTTCTTTTGGAATCTGTTGCTGTCAACTCTCAAGATGAGATCTAAAGAGCTGTCACTATCAATGAAGCAAGCCATCATTAAGCTGAAAAAAACAAAACAGACACATTAGAGAGATAGCAAAATCATTAGGCGTGGCCAAAACAACTGTTTGGAACATTCTTAAAAGGAAGGAATGTACCCCTGAGCTCAGCAACATCAAAAGACCCGGAAGACCACGGAAAACAACTGTGGTGGATGACCGAAGAATTCTTTCCCTGGTGAAGAAAACACCCTTCAACAGTTGGCCAGATCAAGAACACTCTCCAGGAGGTAGGTGTATGTGTGTCAAAGTCAACAATCCGTGAGTCAACATCACTTGAAAGTCACTGGATTTACATTTGGTATATTTGTGAGATTGTGGAACAGCTCTTCCTGTATAATGTTTGTGCCTAATTGTATTGAAACTGTCATTTGGCATTCCAGGCACTAGAGACCACTGTTTTGCAGCTACAGCCAGCAAACTCTGGTGTCACGGAAGGTATGTCCGCAGGGAAATAACCAAGCACAGGGTAAACAAACCGAACAATAGACTAGGCCCAAAAGGTAGGGAGAAAGGGTTACCTCCTAGCGATCCCAGAAGCTTTCCCTATACTGCTGTGCACATGTGCATACCCTTATGGTGGATATGCACATGCCCTCGTCCCTACATCTATGTACCCTGGAAAAACCCTGAGCAGAAGGGAAAGGGGAAGAGGCGACCTGCTTCCTCAAGCAGGAGGAAGCAAGCGTCTACCTAGAGGTCTAGACAATAGACAGCAAGGGAAGAAACAAAGAGGACTTATCTTGAGCTGAGCTGGAGCAGACAATCCACAACACATCCAAAGCCCACAGGAGAAGAACTATAACCCGCACAGGCCACTGGGAGAAGGAGGAATAAATAGCCTCGCTAACAATCAACCCTGTACACCTGAGGGAAGGTGGATCCAGCTCAACTCAAAGAAAAACAAAGAAGAGTCAAACGTGTGCAGCCAGCCTGGCAGATCTCCGCACATTCACAGGGCAAGGCGTGACATTTTCTCTCCGGCCAAAAATCCTGAACACTTGCCGGAATGTTGGATCCGGCATTATTTCCATTGAAATGCATTAATGCCGCAACCGGCCCCAAGTGTTCCGGCAAAACAGATCTGGTTTTGCGGTCTGCGCATGCGCAGACCTTTAAAAATGAGAAGAGAAAAAATATGCCGGATTCGTTTTTCCGGATGACAACCGGAAAGACTGATCCGGTATTTCATTGCATTTGTGAGACTGATCCGCATCCGGATCAGTCTCACAAATGCATCCGTTTGCGTCCAGATTGCCGGATCCGTCGATTTCCGGTGATGGAACTGCCTGCCGGAATCCTCTGCCGCAAGTGTGAAAGTACCCTAAGAAGAGCTAGCGATTGGCCCAATAAAAAGCAACTTTACTAACCATCCACACTAGGTAGACCAAAAGACAAAGCTGTTCAACTTATTGTGATAAGTGGCGTCTCCTGCATATCGTCCTCCAGGTTCCATGTGTCACTGCTTTTCCTAAGCCACGATAAATACCCCACTGCCACACGGCAGGATATAAGGCATCCAATAAGTCTTTCCCTCTTAGCACTTGTGGCCACCTCAGTTTCTGCTAGTGCCTTCTTCTCCTGTTAAAATGCCAGGTCAAAAAGAATAATTTCAGAACTTTTCCCACCTTTAACCCCCCTTAGTGACCAGCCTGTTTTGGCATTTACTGACCACGCGTTTTTCTTCATTTTTTTTCATCGTCGCCTTCCAAGAGCTATAACTCCCCCCCCCCCCCCCCTCCCCCCGTCTATGTAGCTGTAAGAGAGCTTGTTTTTTGCAGGACAAGTTGTAGCTTTAATGGTGCCATTTTGGGGTACACATAACTTTGATTAACTTTTATTAACTGTTTCTGGGAGGGAGATGGGAAACACAGCAATACTGCCACTGAGTTTTTACGTTCTAATTCTTACGGTGTTCATTTTTTGGTATAAAAAAACATACTATCTTTATTCTCTGGATCAGTGCGATTTTATCGATACCAAATACATATATTTTTTATTTTGTTTTACTACTTTTTAGGGATTAGCGAATCAACTTCAGCTGAAACATCCGAAGTCAATTCGCATAAAATTTTATTTCAGTACTGTACGGAGCAAGCGCTCCGTACAGTATTGGAATGTTTTGGCTCGGATGAGTCTCGTGAGACTTCAGGTAATAACTTCAAAAATTAATTTCTACTGTTAAAAACCTTTTTCCAAACTGGGGTACAATTCCAAGTGGTACCTTGGAACCAAACCGGAGTTTGGGAAACTTTGTTTTTTTACAGTATAAATCAATTTCTGAAGTTATTATGCGAAGTCTCGCGAGACTTCGCGAAGTAATAACTTCGGCTCATCGGAGCCAAAACATTCTAATACTGTCAGGAGTGCTCTCTCCGTACAGTATTAAAACAAAGTTTTATGTGAATCGACTTTGGATGTTTCATCCGAAGTCGATTTGCTCATCCCTACTACTTTTGTATAAAAAAAACTTTTTTTAAGAAAATCTTTTTGGATTGCTGCTTTCCAAGACCCATTGATACCAAATAGTTCTATTTTGGTCTCATCTGACCACATGACCTTCTCCCATGCCTCCTCTGGATCATCCATATGGTCATTGACGAACTTCAAACAGGCCTGGATATGTGCTGGCATGAGCAGGCGGACCATGCCATGCAGGTTTTTAATCCATGATGGCGTAGTGTGTTAATAATGGTAATCTTCGAGACTGTGGTCCCAGCTCTCTAAGTCATTGACCAGGTCCTCCCGTGTAGTTCTGAGCTTATTCCGGACCTTTCTGAGAATCATCCTTATTCCACGATGCTATGTCTTGCATGGAGACCTACACCAAGGAAGATTGACGGTTGTCTTGTGTTTCTTCCATTTTCTAATAATTGCACCAACAGTTGTGGCCTTCTCACCAAGCTGCTTGCCTATTTTGTCCTGTAGCCCCATCCCAGCCTTGTGCAGGTCTACAATTTAGTTCCTGATGTCCTTAGACAGCTCTTTGGACTTTGCTATGGTAGAGAGGTTGGAGTGTGATTGAGTGTGTGGACAGGTGTCTTTTATACAGGTAACGAGTTCAAACGTAGTAATAGAGTAATGAGCGAGCACTCATACACTTGGCAACCAAATTGACATGTGCAGAAAATATTTATTATATCCCCATAAAATACAAGTAATAAAATTTATAAGAACAATGTAGCAATAATATACAACATTACAGTCACATATATTGTGGTAGATATGATCGACACTATATTCATATGACTCAATAGTGTCGATAAATTCAATAATATATATCACACCAAGAAACTTCAAGTATATGCTGTTATTTGGGAAAGAGGGGGTATTATCTTCTAGAGCTCTATCCCAATTTGGGAAACTGAATGTCACTGAAAATGTTGTAGGTGTATTCACTGGGAGCGCAATATGTTCATAAAGTGTCCACAGGAATCCTGATAATGTGAAAAGTCTCTTATAGCATATCCTTTTAAGCTCGATATGAGCTTTGGATTGGAGAAAACTTTAAATCGATGTTTGGCTTACCGTCTAGCGTCTGCTGTCTCCCTATTGCTTCAATGGAGCTTTAAATATTTGCCGGCTTATTCAGTCGCTCCATACAGCAAGCTGGTTTAAATTTCGCAGGAGTTCCAAAGATCGCAGGAGTTGCCACTCTGTTCCGCAATTTCCTTTGGTGCAGCTTTCGACGAAAAGAATAGTTAATCCTTTACTGTAGAGATTTTCTTCTGTATGGCCATACAGTATTATCGGAGGCTTTTCAATGCAGGTACATCACTTGTTTCACCATACGCGTTACGGGTAGATTCACTCTCCCTTCCTCAGTGCAATTGATACAGGTTGTGAGTGCAGAGTAGGAAGGCTTCTTGAAGAAAAAAACTAACAGGTCTGCGAAAGCCAGAATTTTTGCGGTTTGGTAGTTGATCAAATAATACTTATTTCATGCAATAAAATGCAAATTAATAATTAAAAAATCATACAATGTGATTTTCTGGATTATTTTTTTTTGTATTTTTTTTTAAGATTCTGTTTCTCACAGTTGAAGTGTACCTGCAATAAAAATTACAGACCTCTCCATTCTTTGTAGGAGGGAAAAATTGCAAAATCGCCAGTGTATCAAATACTTATTTTCCCCACTATATGTAGTGCTGGTCGTTACAGACGTGGCAATACCAAACATATGGGGGAGTTGGTTTTTTTGCAAATTTTTTAATTGGAAAACATATTTTTAATGGATAAAAATGTATTTTTACTAGAATTTTTTATTTAATGTTTTATTTATTTATTTTACTTGACTTACGGACCAGCACCGTACATGTACGGCGGGCTGATCGGGTGGGTGCAGGAGCTGCGCTCGCCCGATCAGTGGCACGGACCTGGCAGTCACTGACAGCCGGGCCCCTGCTGCATACACTGGCATTGGTGAAAACACAGATGCCGGCGTATTGGCTCCTTGTATGCCGCGGTCAAAGCTAATCTCGGCATGCAGAGGGTTCGCGGAAGGGACGGGTGCATCGGGGCTTGCGTTCTACGGAAGCCTGTGAGATCCAGCCCCTTAGCCTTGGTCTCACAGGCAGGCTGTCAGCATAAAAGCTGACAGCCAATGCATTACAATGCAGGTTGTATTGTAATGCATTGCAGAGAGAATCAGACCCCAGAAGTTGAAGTCCCGGAGTAGGACAAAAAATAAGTGTTTTTCATAATAATAAAAAAAAAAGGTTCAAGTAAAAAAAAAAAAAAAAAATCCCCCTACTAAATATAAAATTGTTAAATAATAAATAAATAAATAGAAAAATAAAACCAGACATATTGGGTATTGCCCCGTCCATAACGAGCGGCTCTTTAAAAATATCTCATGATCCACCCCCCACCTGAACTTCGTAGAAAAAATAAAAACATGCTAAAACAATAATTTTTTTTGTCTCCTTACATCACAAAAAGTACAACACCAAGCGATCAAAAAGGCGTATACCCACCAGAATAGTACCATTCAAACCGTCACCTCATGCCGCAAAAAATTTGCCTCTACATAAAAATAAAAAAAAGCCATGGCTTTCAGAATATTGAGACACTAAAACATGATTTCTTTTTTGGCTAAAAAATGCTTTTATTGTTAAAAGTGAAAAAAAATATGTAGACCTATTAGGTATCACCGTGTCCATAACAACCAGGTCTATTGAAATATCACATGACCTAACCCCTCAGGTGAACACTGTAAAAAAAAAAAAAAAAAAACTGTGTCAAAACAGCCATTTTGCCGCCCAATATAGTAACCATTAAACCGTCATCTCCCCCACATAATACAGTCGCCCAAAAAATAAGCTATGGCTTTCAGAATATGGAGACACCAAAAAATTTTTATTTCAAAATGCTTTATGTAAAACTGAAACAAACAAAAAAAAAAAAGTTGTCATATTTGGTATTGTCGAGTCCGTAACAACCTGTTCTATAAAAATAGCATATGATCTAACCTGTCAGATTAACATTGTAAATAACTAAAAATAAAAACTGTGCCAAAACAGCTGTTTTTCGTTACCTTGCCTGGCAAAAAGTGTACATAGTTACATAGTTCCACCAAGGGATAGGTGGGGACGCGAATCCCAGAAGGAAGTGAGACTCGGATTTTTCATCTAAACCCTTTTTGAAACTGTCCACGGTTCCTGCTGTGACCACGTCCTGTGGAAGTCTATTCCACAGATTCACAGTTCTTACAGTAAAGAAGCTTTGACGCTTCTGAAGACTGAACTTTTTCTTCAGTCGGAGGCAGTGCCCCCTTGTCTTTTGAGCACATTTTACATGAAACAGCTTTTTGCCATATTTTTAGTATGGCGCATTTATATACTTGTATAGGTTAATCATGTCCCCCCTTAGACGTCTTTTCTCAAGACTATATAAATTTTTATTCTTTTAATCTTTCTTCATAACGAAGACCCTCCATCAGGGTGGCTTTGATTTAAATCAAAATGAGTTAAATCACGATTTAAATCACTAGTCAGTAAGGCTTGATTTAAATCCTAGTTTTCTACATAAAGACTAATTCTTGCTGGTATAACTAATAATATGCAAGTAGATGAAGATTTTTTGAATAACTACTTTTCATATTAGTTTGATTAGGTTGATTCTGCATTCATAGGTTTGTAGAAGCTAGGATTAAGGTATTTTTTTTCAACTCTGTTCA